>NW_007232241.1:0-2205 GCF_000164805.1 Carlito syrichta | reverse complement strand
AAGAGTACAGGGAAAAGAATAAAATATACACGAACCAACCCCAAAAGCAAAAGAAAGCCAAAAAAAAAAAAAAAAAAAGAAAAAGAAAAAAGAAAAAAACCAAGTGGAAGAACAATAACTCAATAAGAACTCCATGATAGGGACGAACTCTCACATTTCAATAATTAGTCTGAATGTGAATGGACTAAACGCACCACTGAAAACACATAGAATGACAAAATGGATAAAATATCACCAGGCAACAATATACTGCCTTCAAGAGACCCATCTCACTAGAAAGGACATACACAGACTCAAAGTAAGAGGATGGGAAACAAATTTTCAGGCGAATGGAACACAAAAGAAAAGAGGAGTCGCAATCCTAATTTCAGACAAAATACCATTTAAGCTATCAAAAATTAAAAAAGATACAGAGGGCCACTACATAATGATAAAAGGTTCACTCCATCAACAAGAAATATCTATCCTAAACATATATGCACCCCACATAGGTGCATCAACATTCATAAAGCAACTTCTAGGAAAACTAAAGAAAGACATTGACTCTAACACCATAATAACTGGGGACTTTAATACACCACTCACAACCTTAGACACATCATCAGGACAAAAAATCAGCAAGGAGATCCGGAACCTCAATGAGACTCTGGACCAAATGGACTTAATTGATACCTACAGAACACTCCATCCAAAGACCACAGAATACACATTCTACTCATCACCGCATGGAACATATTCTAAGATCAACCACATAATTGGACACAAATCAAGCATAAGCAAATTTAAAAGGACTGAAATTCTACCATGCACCTTCTCGGACCACAGTGGAATAAAAATAAACATTGACACCAATAAGGTTCCCCCAAAACCCACAAAGACATGGACACTAAATAGCATGATGCTAAACAACTCCTGGGTCAATGATGAAATCAAAACAGAGATCAAAAGATACCTGGAAACAAATGAAAATGAAGAAACATCTTACCAAAATCTCTGGAACGCCTTGAAAGCTATAGTAAGAGGGGAATTTATATCCCTACAAACACACATGAAGAAAATGGAAGGAACACAAATTAACAACCTAACAAGCCACCTAAAGAAGCTGGAAAAGCAAGACCACAAAAACCCTAATTTCAGTAGAAGAATCCAGATCACCAAAATAAAAGCCCAAGTCCAGGACATAGAAGACAAAAAGATAATACAAAAAATCAATGAAACAAAAAGCTGGTTCTTTGAAAGGATAAACAAGATTGATGGTCCCCTAGCTAGACTGACCAAGAAAAAATGAGAAAAAACCAAATAAGCATAATCAGAAACACAAAAGATGAAGTCACATTTGACCCTGAAGAAATACAAAAGATCATTAGAGACTACTACACATACTTGTATGGAAAAAAAACTTGAAAACCTTAAAGAAATGGAGGACTTTCTGACATCATACAACCTACCTAGGTTGGAACAAGAAGAAATTGAGACCCTAAATAGACCAAAAACAATCAAGGAAATCGACTATGTAATAAGAAAACTTCCAACAAAAAAAAGTCCTGGTCCAGATGGCTTTCCAGCAGAATTCTACAAGACATTTAAGGAAGAGCTGTTACCAATCCTACTGAAGGTATTCCAGGGGATTGAAAAAGATGGAACTCTCCCCAAATCATTTTAGGAAGCCAACATCACATTGATACCCAAGCCAGGTAAAGATCCAACAAAGAAAGAGAACTACAGGCCAATATCTTTGATGAACATAGATGCTAAAATTCTAAACAAGATCCTAGCAAACCAGATTCAGCAATACATCTCAAAATTCATCCATCATGACCAAGTAGGCTTCATTCCTGCGATGCAAGTCTGGTTCAACATTCGTAAAACCATAAATGTAATTAAATACATCAGCAGATGTCAAAACAAAAACCACATGATCATATCATTAGATGCAGAAAAAGCTTTTAATAAAATCTAGCACCCCTTCTTGATAAAAACTCTCGAACATCTAGGCATACGGGGAACATATCTCAAAATAGTAAAAGCCATCTACAAGAAACCCACAGCCAGCATACTCCTAAATGGACAAAAATTGGAACCATTTCCTCTGAAAACTAGACAAGGATGCCCACTCTCACCCCTCCTGTTCAACATAGTATTGGAAGTCCTGGCTTGAGCAATCAGAGAAGAGGAGGCAATCAGGGGTGCCCAAATAGGAAAAGA
>NW_007232240.1:42355-46891 GCF_000164805.1 Carlito syrichta | reverse complement strand
GAAGGCAATCTACAAATTCAATGCCATACCCATCAAATACCAGCAACATTCTTCTCAGACCTAGAAAAAACAACACAGGAATTCATATGGAAACACAAATGACCAAGAATAGCCAGAACAAACCTCACCAGAAAAAAAACAAAGCAGGTGGTATCATGTTACCAGACTTCAAACTTTACTATAAAGCTACAATCATCAAAACAGCTTGGTATTGGTATAGGAACAGGCATATAGATCAATGGAATAGAATTGAGTTTCTAGAGGCAAAACCTCAATTTCTCAACCAACCCATCTTCAACATAGCCTCCACCACCTACCACTGGGGAGAGGAGAACCTATTCAGTAAAGGGTGCTGGGAAAACTGGCTGACCACATGCAGAAGATTGAAACAGGACCTCTATCTATCCCCATGCACAAAGGTTAACTCCAAATGGATCAGAGATCTAAATGTAAAACCTCAAACCATAAGAACCTTAGAAAATGAAGGACATACCCTCATGGAAATCAGAACTGGCATCCAATTTCTGAACAAAACACAAAACCCACAGGTCATAAGAGGGAAGATAGACAAGTTGGACCTTATTAAATGGACAAACTTCTGCAAAGCCAAAGAAACCATCAAGAGAGGAGGGAGACAGCCTACAGACTGGGAAACATTATTTGTCAACTCCAGGTCTGACAAAGGCTTAACATCTTGGATCTACAAGGAACTCAAATGTGCTGAAAAGAAAACAAACAACCCCATAATAAAATGGGCAAAAGATATGAACAGACACTTCACAAAGGAAGACATCCGAGGAGCCAACAGACACCACAAAGAACTGTTCAACCTCACTAATCATCGGGGAGATGCAAATCGAAACCACACTGAGATACCACCTAATGCCAGTCAGAATGGCAATTATCAACAACTCAAAAAATAACAGCTGCCATAGAGGGTGTGGTGAAACAGGAACACTTCTACACTGTTGGTGGGAATGTAAACTAGTGCAACCTCTGTGGAAAGTAGTGTGGCAATTCCTAAAAGCTCTAAATATCAACTTCCCATATGACCCCGCAATCCCCCTACTTGGAATATACCCTGAAGAACTCAAATCACTCTATTAAATAGATACCTGCACCAGTATGTTTATCACAGCATTGTTCACAATAGGAAGAACCTGGAAGCAACCATGCTGCCCATCAAAAGAGGACTGGATTAAAAAATGTGGTACATATACATGATGGAATACTACGCAGCCATAAAAAAGAACAAAATCATGAATTTTGCAGCAACCTGGATGGGATTAGAGTCTATAATACTGAGTGACCTCTCACAGAAAAAAAGATCCGAGTATCACATGTTCTCACTCATATAATGGACCCTGAACATCCAATGTAATACTATAAGAAAATGACTTACAGTAGTGGGAATCTATGGGCGGGAGGGAGATGGGATTAATGGTAGCAAATATCTCTCTGGGGACAAGGGAACACCTCTTATCAACAGGGTGCCTGAATGAAACGTGTTTTTATACCTAACCCTTAACTGTACCCCACAATATCATAATAAAAAATATTGATAAAAAAATAAAAATAAAAAACCTGGAGAAATTTGTTTTAGTGACTGCATTGCAAATTGACCACAGTTAATAGTAATATATTATATATTTCAAAGTTTCTAAAATAGGTTTTTAACATTCTTATACAAAAGAATGATAAATTGGGAAGGCAATGAATACGTTAATTAACTTGAAAGACTCTTTCTGTACTGTATACATAGATCAAAACATTACATTTTTTCCTATAAATGCATTAAGTCCCCTATACATGGACATTTAAGTTGCAAAGTTTGAAAGATGTGAATATGTATTTGCATGTCCAATTATATATGTTAGTTCACATATCCGTGTACATTGTCACGTGCATGCATCCTCTACAAGTGGTTGTGCTTTTGTGTACTTTACTTATTTTACAGTACTTTCATGTACCACCCTCCAGTCAGTAACTCTTCTTTCCTGTTCACTCAATGCCAGCCCTTGTATTCTAGCTACTGTACTATTGTACTCTTTAAGGTATTTACTGTAAGATTAAAAATATTCTATTTTTTGTGTTTATTTGCTTCTAATGTGTTATTTGTGTGAAAGGTATTATAAGCCAATTGCGTTTGTTGGATGCCTAGGCTAATTTTGTTGCACTATGAACAAAGTGGACTTATGAACACACTCTTGAACTGGAACTCATTTGTATGTAGGGGACTTACTGTATACACAATTGTTGCTTGTTAATTTTAAAATATATGCAGAAAAATATAATTACATGTATGTTTTCAAAATTAGGCCTATGTGTGTGCAAAGGCCAACACTGCCCTGTTAGCAAGAAAGTTGCAGAATGAAGCTAAGTGTTGATTCATATAGGGTAGACAGAAAAGGTTTATTGGATAAGATGACAATTAGAGACCTCAATAAAGGCAAAGAGCAAATTAGACAGATAACATTAACTATGGGAAGAATATTCTAGGCAAAAGAAAAACCCATGTTATGTTTTCATTTATGGATGCATGATTTTCTTCTTGGACAGAACAAGGTGGCAAGGGACGAAAGGAAAATTAAAATGAAGATGAGACATAAAGAGAAACTGTAATGTGCATATATCAATTTTGAGATATTCAACTGTCCAATATCTTATTTTAGACAAAACTTAGCAGAAGTTCTGCTACCATCCTAAAAGATATCACTCTAACATGCTAATTAAAATATAAGGTAAAAAATTTTCAGGTATCTTGAATTACTTGTTAAAACACCTACCTAGGGAATGGGGGGGTATACAAAAATAAAAGGGTTTGTCAACTTATTGAACTTTCTAGGTCTGTGAGAAGTCTGGGGTATATTGGGTTACCATCTCTAAAATAAAAGATAAGTCAATTTTAGAAAGAAGCACACATTTATTTGGCTTTTGGACTTTGTAGGAAATATCCAATGCATTTGGCAGTGTGTTTTAATGGAATTGATAAGAAAACTGAAAGAATGACAGCTTTGAAATATGTCAGGAGCAAAAGAGTGTTTGTAGCTTGTCTAGAAGGCAGTGTAAGCAATTCTAACGGTTGGCCCATATGACTCAACCAAAACAGTTTATTAAATTTGAATATGTTGCTGATAAATTGAATGTTATGTATAACCCTTAAGGAGCATTGACTGAATTATAGCTGAATATCCTGGGGTTTGTGAGCAAAGTCTGAGGGTGCAGATGTCAATAGTAGTGGAATGAAAGTGTAGCTTTACAAATAAGAAAAAAAATGAGATAGTGGCTTATGAGGCAGATAAGAACAGGATAGAAAAATAAAGAAGCTACATTTTTAATAGCAAATACATTGTGATTGTATTTCTACATAGTTTCATTTGGAAGTGTGACAGTTGCTGAGTATAAAAAAAAGATATACACACAAATGCAAAAGATAAAATGTATGTTAATATATTCAACATTATACTAATCACTTTTCATATATATGTTGATTAAATAAGTGCTATTTTTACTCGTGAAAGAATAGCACAAGTAACTCTTCTTATTTTTGGAAATTTTTAGTTCCCAAGTGGCTCTTCAAATATTGCAGAAATTGTACATGGAACAAGAAACCAAGGTATGACTGACATATCATTCAGAACCAAAATAATGCAAACACAGATGAGAATCAAAATAACAGTAATTATAAAAATACTATAAATTGGATTTCCAGTGTGCCTGTGATAATTCTGCCAATCCCACCCTTGAGCTTGCGTGAACAGTGTCTAGGGCCCTCATATGAGAATATGCAGTATTCTGTTCTTTGTTTCTGTGATAGTTCAATTAGTATGATGGTCTCCAGTTGTATACATGCTGCTACAAAGGATATGATTTTGTTCTTTATGGCTACATAGTATTCCACTGTGTATATGTACCACATTTTCTTTATCTAGTCCACTTTCTATGGGCATCTGGGTGGGTTTTATGTTTTTCCTATTGTTAATGGAGCTGCAGTAAACATATGTGTGCAGGTGTCTTTTTGGTAGAATAATTAAAGTTCTCTAGGTATATTCTCGAAGTGGGAAGCTCAATTTTTAGTTCTTTGGGAAAACATCACATTGCTCTTCACAAAGGTTGAAATAGGTTATATTCCCTCCAACAGCGTGGAAGTATTCCCCTTTCTCTGAAGCCTCACTGACACCTGTTGTTGTCTAACTTATTAATGGTAGCTATCCTAACTGGTGTGAGGTGGTATCTCATTATAGTTTTGATTTGCATCTGATGATTAGTGAAGTTGAGCATTTTTTCATATGTTTTGGCTGCCTGTATATCTTCTTCTTTTTCTTTAAACATACTTTTTATTTTAAAATTGTGGGGTACAGTTAAGGGTTAGGTATACAAATGTGCATCATTCAGGCACCCTTGTTGATAAGGGGTGTCTCCCCATCCCCAGACAGATATTGACTACCGTTAATCCCACCTCCCTTCCCCTCTGTACCCCCCCATAGTTTCCCACCACTGTCAATCCTTTTCTTATAGTATTATGATAGATGTTCA
>NW_007232240.1:28223-41996 GCF_000164805.1 Carlito syrichta | reverse complement strand
ATGCCTGTAATTCCGGCTACTCGGAAGGCTGAGGCGGAAGGATCGCCGGAGCCCAGCAGGTCGAGGCTGCGGTGGCCGGGAGCGGCCACTGCACTCCCAGTCTGGGCAACCGAGTGAGACTCCAACTCAAAAAAAAAAAAAGATATATAGATATATTTTTAAACATTTATACGATGTGTGTGTATGTGTGTGCGTGTGTATATACATATGTTCATTTATTTCTGTCAATTATCTTGAGAGTTCCTTATAGATACTGCATATCAGGGCTTTGTTGGATGTATAGCTTGTACATTTTTTACCCATTCTGTGGGTTGTTTCTTTATTCTCTTGATAGTTTATTTGTGCAAAAACTTTCTGCCCCCACCTGTCAGTTTTAGGTTTTACAGGATTTGTTTTTGAGAACTGTCCATGAATTTATTACCTACTCCAATGACAGGAGGTTGTTCCCTAAGCTTTTTTTCTGATTCTTATTGTTTGAGGTTTCTCATTAAAGTCCTTGATCCATTTTGAGTTAACTTTTTGTATATTGTGATAGCTAGGGATCCAATTGTATTCTTCTGCATGTGATTAGCCAGTTTTTCCACCACCATTGCTAAATATGGTTTCCTTTCCCAATGTTTGTTTTGTCGGCTTTGTCAAAGATGAGTTGGTTGAAGGTCCATGTTTTTATTTCCAGATTATCTGTCCTGATGTGTCTATTTTTGTACCAGTATCATGCTATCTTGGTTACTGTAGTCTTGCAGTAAAGTTTGAAGTCTGGAAGTGTGAGATCTCCAGCTTTTTTTTTGCCCCCTGCGGATTTCTTTAGATATTCAGATCTTTTTTTGCTTCCATATGAATTTTTGTATTGTGTTTTCTGGGTCTGTGAAAAATGATGCTGGTAATTTGATGGAAATTGCAATGACTATGTAGATTGCTTTTGGGAGGATGAACAGCTTGATGATATTTATTCTTGCAACCCATTAGTATGGAGTTTTCCTCCATTTGTGCTGTCCTTGATCTTTGAGCAGTGTTTTGTAGTTCTCATTGTAAAGGTCAGTCACCTCTTTGGTTAGATGGATGCTGAGCTATTTTATGCTATTGTGGCTATTGTAAATGGCATTGTATTTTTATTTAGTTCTCATTCTGCTTGTTGTTTGTATATAGAAATGCAGCTCTTCTTTGTGCATTGATTTTGTATTCTGAGACTTAACTGTAGTTGTTAATCAGTGTGAGGAGGTTTTTGATAGACTCTTTAGGGTTTTCTAGGTATAGAATCTCATCATCTGCAAAAGAGATATTTTAATGTCCTCTTTTCCTGCTTGGATACCCTCAATTTATTTTTTCTGCCTGGTTTCTCTGGCTAGGACTTTCATTACTATGTTGAATAGGAGGGTTGAGGGTGGAGCTCCCTGTCTTGTCCCAGTTTTGGGGGAAATCATTCCAGCTTCTGCCCATTAAGTATGATGTTGGCTGCAGGTTTGTCACAGATGGCTTTTATTGATTTGAAGAATGATCCTTTGATGTTTAGGTGCTTGAAAGTTTTTATCAAGAAGGTTTTATCGAATTCTTTTTCTGTGTCTATTGAGATAATCATGTGGTTCTTGGTTTAACATCTGTTTATGTGATGGATTATTTTTATTAATTTCTGTATGTTGAACCAGACTTGTGTCCTGGGAATGAAGCCCATCTGGTTATGTTGGATGATCATTGAAATGTGCTGTTGGATGTGATTTGTTAGAATCTTGTTTTTAAAATTGCATCAAAGTTCATTAGGGAAACTGACCTGACTTTTTTTTTCTCATTGGGTGTTTGCCATTTTGAGGTATCTGGATGATGTTGGCCTCATAAAATGAGCTACAGAGAATTCCTTCTCAATTGCAGGGAGTATTTCCAATATGATTGGTATCAGTTCTTTCTTGTATGTCTTATAGAATTCAGCAGACAAAACTTCTAGCCGAGGCCTTTTTTGGCAAAGAAATTTCTTGGATTGTTACGGGGTCTGTTTAGGGCTTCAGTTTCTTCCAGTTTCAAATTTGGGAGGTAACATAACTCCAGAAATTTCTCCGTTTCCTCCAGATCTTCTAGTTTACTTGCATTAAACTGTTCATAGTAATCTCTGTTAATCTTTTTATTTTTTCAGAGTCAGGTGTAACGTAACCCTTAACATTTGAAATTTTGTTAATTTGAATTTTCTCTCCCTGTCTTTTTCACTTTGTTGTTAATCTGCCAGTAGTCTCTCAATCTTATTCAACCTTTCAAAGAACGGGCTTTTCACTTTGTTGATTTTTTTGTATGATTTTTTGATTCTCTACTTTTTCAGCTGTGACTTCAATGTTATCATTGTTTTCTATAATTATGGGATTGAATTACTCTTGTTTTTCAACTTCCTTAGGTGCAACATTAGACTGTTTATTTGAGATTCCCCTATTTTCTTTATATGTGCATGCAATGTTATAAACTTTTCTCTCAGCATTACTTTCATGGTAACCCAGAGGTTTTCATGTTTTATGTCTTTGCTTTTGTTTGTTTCTAGAAATCTTTTTATTCCTACCTGGATTTCTATATTAACCTAAAAGCCATTCAAAAGCATGTTACTTAATTTCCATACGTTTGTGTGTTGGGGTTGTTCTTGTTGGTGATTATATTTATTTATTTTTCTCCACTGTGGCCTCAGAAGTTGCTTGGTATGATTTCAGCATTTTGAAATGTGTTTGCACTTGACTTATATTTGAGTATGTGGTCAATCTTGGAGTATGTTCCATGTGTTATGATGAGAAAATACATTCTGTGGTTGTTGGGTAAAGTATTTGTAGATGTCTATTAGATCCAACTGGTCAAGTGTCAAGTTAAGATTCTAACTGTCCTTGTTAGTTTGGTGCTTGATGATCTGGCTAAGGCTGTTAGTACGGTACTAAAGTCTCTAATTGTATGGCTATCTATTTCTTCTCTTAGTTTAATTTGCAATTATTTTATAAACCTGGGTGCTCCCATGTCGGGTGTATATATATTCAAGATGATTATTTCTTGCTGATGGGTTGAGGCTTTTATCATCATATCATGCCCTTCATTGTCCTTTTTAAATTTAGTTGGTCTAAAGTCTGTTTTGTCTGCTATAAGAATAGCTACTTTTGCTCTTTTTTTGTTTTCAATTTTACTGGAAGGTATTTCTCTAACTCCTTACCTTGAGCCCATGGAAATAATTTGCTGTGAGATGCATTTCCTGAAGGCAGTAGAAGCATGAATTGTGGTTCGTCATCCTATTCACTACTCTATGCCTTTTGAGTGGCATGTTCAGTTCATTCATGTTTAAGTTAATTATTGATATGTGGGGGGTTGTTCCTGTCATATTTCTATTAAGAGTCTACTTTGCTTCTTAGGTTTTCTGTTTGGCTTGCATGGTCTGTGAACTCTTGTGTTTACCTATGTCTATGATTACTTGTAATGAGTAAAACTGTTCTTTTGTTTTCTTGTTTAGAATTTTCTTAAGCATCTCCTGAAAGGTTGGTCTGGAGGTGGTGTATTCTCTTAGGGATTGGATGTCTAGGAAGGATTTTAATTCTCCTTCATTAATGAAGCTTAGCTTGGCAGGGTAGGAAATTTTGGACTGAAATTGCTTTTCTTTAAGAATGTCAAAGATGGTACTCCAGTCCCTTCTGGTTTGTAGGGTTTCTGCCATGAAGTCTGCTGCAATTCTGATTGGTTTTCCTCAGTAGGTGGTATGTTCCTTCTCTGTAGATGCCTTTAGGGTTTTTTCTTTCGTGCTCACCTTGGTGAGATGGATTATTATGTACTTTCTTATGTAATATCTCAAAGGAGTTCTCTGAATCTCCTGTGTCTGCATGGTTGCCTCTAGCAAAATGGATGAAATGTTCTTGGATGACCTTTGAAAAGGTTTGTTCCAGGGTGTTCTCAGTTTTCCCTTTAATTTCAGAGATTCCAGTCAACTGTAGATTTGGTATCTTTACATAATCTCAATTTTTTCATAGGTTTTTCTCATTTTTCCTAAGTTTTTCTCCTTGTTTTCATCAGATTGGGTTAATCCAATAATTCAATCAAGTTCTGAGATTCTTTTCTCTGCCTGGTCGATTCTGCTGTTAAGGCTTGCTATTGTGTTTTGAAATTTTAGGAAGTAATTCTTCATTTACAGAAGTTCAGTATGGGCCTTTCTTATTGTGGCCAGCTCAGCTTTTATTTATTGCACTGTTTTCATGGCCTAGATAACTTGTGTGTATACCTTGTTGTGTATCTCACTGAGCATCTTTGCCATCTGTAGTCCGAATTCTGTCATCAAGTACAGGTAATTCTGGATGGATTCTATTGCTTGGAATCTGGGAAGTCCCTTTGTTAGTATCACTTCATTAAGGTTTTGGAGATTGCCAGTATTTTTTGCTGGTTCTTTCTCATCTGTAAGGTTAGGCTCTTTTCTTTCTGTGTTGTTGTTGTTGTTGTTGTTAGATAAGGTTGTTATCATTGGGGTGGCAGTTTGTATTTTTTTTTTTGCCTGACCTCCCTCCTCTAGTCTGTCTGTGGGCAGGGCAGCAGTGCCAGGAAGGGCAGTGAACTAGGGATAAATGTCTAGAATGGCTTCACTGGTGCAGTCTGATAGGAACAAAGTAAGACTACTCCTCTATTTCAGAGACTTCCCCCTTTCTTTGGCACAGGTGATATGGGCACTGGCTGGATCATCAGTGGCCTCCTCCCTAGACTGTATGTCTTGTTAACAGGATTGGCAGGTGACCAGGTGGTGCTCTGTTGCGCTACTCTGGCTCAGGTGCTCTTGAGGGTGTGGAGTGGCCCGTTTTTGTTTGGATAGGACTGCTTCTTTTGCCCTGGAGTAGAGGGAAAACAGTAAGGAGTCATCATTTCTCCTTCAGTTCGTAGGTGGGTGGGGCCACTACCACTGTGGTGCTGGGCAGAGATACCCTACCTCTTAGATCTCATTTTGCTCTAAGGGGCTATGGCAACAATGGAAGCCCCCTGAGGACAAGTCATATCTGCAACTCTGACCTGGGGCTGCAATGGCTGAAGGTGCTGGAGAAATTTCTCCAAAGTGGTCAGGTTGCCCTTGCTGGGTGCTGGGGAGATAGAGAGTGGGAAGAACCCATATGGTACACAACTCCCCTCAGAGTATTTCCCATGAACCTCTCCATTAGGGCTTGGCAGCCATAGGGCAGAGTTCTAGGAACTGTGGTTTCCTGGCCTCCATGTGGCTCCTACCAGTGCTTTTGTCTCTATTTAGGACTACCCTCTGCATCCTGCCAGTACACAAGGGGTAACAGTTGGAAGGTCTGAGCCATCTCTTACTTGTCTGAAATTTCAGAGGCTTGAATGGGTGTATAGAGAAGAAACGCTGCTGTTTTCACTCACCCCTAACATCTCCAAAGGCACTCTCCCAATGTAGTGTGGGCCATTTCTATGGGTATCTGGGGCTTGAAACAATCTGTCCTCTTCTTGTCCAGGTGACCATCAGCTTGGATTTTCAAAGCTCTAGGTCTGCTCCTTCATATGGACTTCCTTGCAGAGAGCAGCAAACCTGCATTGTCTTCATTCAGTCATCTTATCCCTCCCTTCTGAGCTCTTATTTTAGATGAACTGTCTCTATAGATATAAAAAGTAGAAAATATATTTAAAGTAGGTTTAAAAATGAAAAAGATTTGTAATAGTTATCAGTTTATACTCACAGCTGATTGATACATACTATCAGGTCATATTCAGATAGTTTATATTTATATTGGTATAAATACATAAAATAAGGCTTAGAAAGACTTTTAAAAACTGATAATGTGAGTCAGCTATGGTAGGAATTGGAGAATTAATGGAGCTTAAGAAGTCCTTTAGTTTTATTTACATTTTTGAAAATTACAATGAGAATGCTTGAATATATTACCTGTATTTTTCAAATGTTCTTTATTATTTCTATTATTTATGATGTGATCCATGGCCTTTACCAGATAACAAAAGACTAACCAAAGCTTATCTGTGGGAAATATAGATTCATGATCTTACATCCTATTTCAAAAGTTGCCTAACATCAGGCACAGGAATGAAGAACAATGTATGCCTTCTAGCATTGTCATCATTGTAGTTTCAGCCTAAGAACATTTAATTTTTGTCTCCTTTTTTGGTCTTCAATGGAATTAAATTGTAGATGAATTAAAATAAGTGAAAATAAAACCAATTTAGCACTGCTGCCAGAGGGACTGATATGGTAAAAACCACTAATGACAGAGTCTTAGTAGATTAGCCAAAAATTCTCTTTAAAAACTGGACATTTCAACATGCAGTGCTCCATTTAGTAGAATACAATACTAAGTTAGATATTTGGACTTATGTAAATATGACTTATTCCACATAAATAAGATATAGGCTTAATCCAGTTATTGACTTGTGAACTTTTGTTGGCTTTCTCTGGATTTATTTAAGATGAAATGAATAGTGAATGAAAGTACCAGAAAATTTATTATTTTACTTAAAGGATTACTAAGACAACATAATTTAATGACTTGGAATTTGGCAAAGGTGTTGAAACTGAGTGGTTTAGAATTTTAAAAAATACATTTGTGTTAGCACATATTCTGTAATCATGCTGTTGACATAAAGGTGTTATAAATAGAAGATAGAGGTTAGGCTCGGTGGCTCAGCCTGTAATCCCGCGCTTTGGGAGGCTGAGGTGAGTGGATTGCCAGAGCCCGGCAGGTTCGAGACGCGCCTGGGCAACTTGGCGTGACCTCATCTCTACAATAAATCAAAAAATAGCCGGGCGTGGTAGCACACGCCTGTAGTTCCAGCTACTTGGAAGGCTGAGGCAGAAGGATTGCCAGAGCCCAGCAGGTTCAGGCTGCGGTGGCTGGGAGAAGCCACTGCAC
This sequence comes from Carlito syrichta, assembly GCF_000164805.1. Lineage (NCBI taxonomy): Eukaryota > Metazoa > Chordata > Mammalia > Primates > Tarsiidae > Carlito > Carlito syrichta. The sequence goes on along the minus strand of NW_007232240.1, from coordinate 35,148 downwards.
TCCAGTCTGGGTGACAGAGTGAGACTCCAACTCAAAAAAAAAAAAAAAGAAATAGAAGATAGAGAGGTTGTACATTTACAGTGGCTATGTTTTGAATATGATTTGTCCCCACCAAAACTATGTTGAAATTTAATCCCCAATAATGATGTTGGGAGGTGGGGCCTGGTGAGAAAATATTTGGTCTTGAGGGCAGATTCCTCATGAATGACTTAGTGTCCTTCTGGTAGTGGCTGATTTTTCCTTTTTGCTTACTGGATTAGTTCCTATTGGAATAGATTAGTTCCCTCAGGAGTGGTAGCAATAAAGCAGAATGCTTCTCGGGTTTTGCATCTTCCTACTGTCCACTTCCCATTTTACCTGCTCCTTCATGTTTGTTCCAGCACACGGTCATGCCACTTGAATTTTTCAGCCTGCAAAACTGTGGGTTAAATAAATCTCTTTGTTTAAATACATTACCTAGCCTCGTGTATTCTGTCACAGCAACACCAAACAGACCAAGACACCAGTGTTTCAAGGATTTGGCACAAATTGGAATAGTGGTAAACATGAACAGTTAGACCACAGGAAAAGCAAAATGCTAGAATATTATTAAATATTGATGAAAAAGACTGGTCAGAGGCAAGCTTTCTGTGTGTGTGTGCGTGTGTGTGCGTGTGTGTGTGTGTGTGTGTGTGTGTGTGTGTATACACACGAGACATTCACCGCATAGCTTTGATGCATTTCTCTGCTAACCAAGATTTTGAGTGGATCATCAATATCTTTATCTCCTATGTCCTGTCCAGTTTAGGCAGATTAACCTCCTTCCTGTTCCTATTGCATATTAAATACAACTCAAGTACATAATTTTTATAACAACTTTATTCTCTGCCATCTCATCTCTTTTACTTCTGTGCTTAAAGGATAACTATTACTGAAGTCTTTCCTAACAACTGGTAGAATAGGAAACTGCATACTCCAACATAAATGGCACCAGCACTGCCATCTCTACAACTATGACCACCACTATCATTATCATCTTTACTACCATCGCCACCATCCTAGCTACCTCATCAACACAGCCTGACTGTTTCCATAATCACTGTCACATTTGTTCAACTTCAATTTACATTTTTGAAGTTTAAAATGAGAATGCATGGATATATTAACTGTATTTTTCAAATGTTCTTTGTTATTTCTGTTGTTTATGATGTGATCCATGGCCTTTACCAGATAACAAAAGACTAACTAAAGCTTATCTGTGGGAAATATAGATTCATGATCTTACATCCTATTTCAAAAGTTACCTAACATCAGGCACAGGGATGAAGAACAACATATGCTTATTTTCTCCAATGTTCATGGTTTCTAACATGTATTCATTTATTTAATTTCTGTTTTCCTTCACTACATTCTAAGTCTCATAATAGCTAAAACTTTGTTTGTTCCACGGATATACGTCTGGTCCCCAGGATAGAGTGAAGCTTGGCATTTTTAAGGTGCTCAAAATATATTTGCATATTGAATCAATAAATGATATGTTTTCTTTTTTCTCCATATATACAGTCTATTTTTGAAACATTATTTTCTACAGAGTGTATATATTTATCTTTGATTATATAAGCAATGTTATAGTATGAGTCTATTTAAACTTTCCTTAATTTCATTCATCTTTTGTTTCTTCCTGAGTATTAACATAAGTGGATTACTGAAATTTTATCGTATATCTCAATAACTTGAAGAGCAAATCCCACATTTTTATTATTCATTTTCAAAGTTACTTGAGCTACTTTTATATCATTATTCTGCCTTGTTGAAAAAGTATAAATTTAATAAATTTCTGTTATGGTATGGATGAATCTGAGCATATTATGCTAAGTGAAATAAGCCAGACACAGAAGGACAAATATATGAACCCATGTATAAGATGAATCTAACACAGTCAAACTCATAGAGGGAGAGAGTATAATGGTGATTGTCAGGATGTGGGAGAAGGTAGAAAAGAGAAAATATTAGTCAAAGTTACAGAGTTTCAGTCATCTGAATGAATTTACATAAGATGAGTAAATTCTAGAGAGGATAGTGTCTACACTTAAAAATATATAATATATTGTATACTTAAAAATTGATATTATGGTATTATGTTAACTGTTCTTACCACAAAAGAAATTAATTAATTGATTAAATATAATAAAGAGGACAGAAAGAAATTTTAAAGGCAATAGATATGGATATGTTCATGACATTGATTGTAGTGTTGGCACCACAGGGGCATCCTTATCCCCAAGCAGATCAACTTGTCTATATTAAACATGTAGGACTTTATGTGTGTCAATTATACCTCAATGAAGTGTTTAAAAATAAAAATACAACATTTGGCCATTCCTGTAATTAAAAACAATAATTTTAGAATTTTTTGCTAATAATATTGAAAAATCCTAAGTTATGTTAATATGTGTTAAATCCTTTTACTGCATCTATTTAGGCGAACTTGTTATCTATCTCTTTTTTTGGTTAATGTAATACATCATTGGTATTTCCTTTTTCAATATTAACACAATTCTGTATTCCTGGAATAAATAAAACTTAGTCTTGAAGTACAATTTATTCTATACACTACTGAGCAATTTGAATTTTTAAAATAATTTTTACATGTATGTCTGTGATTGTTATTGGCCTATAACCAACAATTCTTTAAATGTTCTTGTTAGATTTTGGTTAACCAAAATCTATGCTTGCCTGAAGAAAAGTATGCCCTCTTAGAGTATGACCTGAACATTTTTTTTTTGTGACATTGACATTAGTTATTACTTATGGTAGAAGAAGATGTTGCTAAATCTATCTTTTCTTAAGATTTTAAATTATAGTTTCAATTTATTTAATAGACTTAAGGCTATTCATATTTTCTATTTATTCTGAAATTTGAATTGGTAAGCTTGGGCTTTCAGGGAATTTGTCACTTCTATCAAAATGTTCAAATGTGTTGGCATAAAACTACCATAAAAAATGTTCACATCTGTAGTACTTCTACAGATGTAAACATTTCTTCTTTTCCTCCTCCTCCTCCTCCTCTTCCTCCTCCTCTTCCTCCTCCTCCTCCTCCTCCTTCTTCTTTCTTTTTTCCTTGAGATGAAGTCTTTCTATATTGCCCAGGAATCTCAAACTCAGGAGCTCAAGCACTCCTCCCACCTTGGTCTCCTAAAGCACTGGAATCATAGACATGAACCATTGCACACAGCCCAGAGGTAAATATTTTTATTTTTAATGCTTGTAATTTATAATTTTCATTTGTCTTGGTTAATTTGGCTATTGGTTTATCAAATTTATTAAAATCTTCACAAATTAATGTTTGCTTTCATTGATTCTTGTCTAATATATGTTAGTATTCCAATTCACTGATTTTTTGCTCTTATTTTTCTTTTCTTTGAGTTTAGTTTGCTATTTAACTTCTACCTCCCTGAAATCAATCTTAAATAAATGATGTTTAGCTTTTCTTTTATAATACATATTGACAAACACATTAAAGTGTATACATTTGTGAAGATTTTAATAAATTTGATAAATCAATAGAAAAATTAATCGACAAAAAATTATAAATTAGAAACATCAAAAATAAAAATGTTTACCTCTGGGCTGTGTGCAATGGTTCATGTCTATTATTTTAGCTAATTCTCACAAGCTTATGTGTGCCACAATTTTATGCCATTAAGTTTAAAATAATTTCTGATTTATATTTTGATATCATTAAAATGCCATGGGTTATTCAGAAATGTGCTGTACTTGTTTTATTTGCTAACATTTGGAGATGTTTAAGTTATACATATGTTGTTAATTTTTCAGCTCACACCACTCAGGCTAAAAAAGTGCCCTTTATGATTCCAATGATTTAAAATGAATTCAGACTTTCTCTGTTTCCCAATATGTGGTCAATGTTTATAACTATTATCTGTACTCTTGAAAGCAAGGGTATTATGCAGTCATTGAGTGCAGAAGCCTATACATGATCATTATGTAAAATTTGTTAAGCAAATTTTCAAATATTTATATTCTTAATACATTTTTCTCTGTATTTCTATTAGAAACCAAAAAGTATGCACAAAAATTTTCCATTATGATTATAGGTTTATTTATTTCTCCTGCACATTTTACCAACTTTATATCTTATACGTTTTTTTTTTAGTTTTAGTCTCACTCTGTTGCCCAGACTGGAGTGCAGTGGCACACTCCCAGCCACCGCAGCCTCAACCTGCTGGGCTCCAGCGATCCTTTCGCCTCAGCCTTCCAAGTAGCTGGAACTACAGGTGTGTGCTACCATGCCTGGCTAATTTTTTGATTTATTGTAGAGATGAGGTCTCGCAAAGTTGCCCAGGTGGGTCTTGAACCTGTGGGCTCTGGCAATCCACTCACCTCAGCCTCCTAAAGTGCGGGATTACAGGCTGAGCCACTGCGCCTGGCTATCTTATACATTTTAAAGCTAATTTTTTTTTTTTACTTTTATACTTTTAGAATTGATATATCTTCTTTTAGAATTCATCCTTTTTTCTGGTAAGAACTGCACTTTTTATGTCTGTTTATGCTCATGTTTTAAAACTTTTGTCACAGGTTAGCAGAGGTGATTCAACCTTCTTAGTGTTTTTACATCACATGTTTCTCATTATTTTCTTTTTTACTTTCAAATGTTCTGTCTCCAGTTTGTAAGTCTTAGATAGTTGTTTTTGATGGTTATGATGCTGTTATTATTTTAATGCAGTCTGATGGTCTTTTTTTCTTAATAGAATGATACGCTCAATATCAATTTCATATGATTACTGATAAGTTTAGTTTATATCTACCAAGTTAATTTTTCTCTATTTGTACTATTTTTTCTGTTTCCAAAATTTTTCTTATTTAATTTCATTTGCTTTCATCACATAACCTTTTATTCTTATGTTTTATTATTTTGATCTGATAGCAGAATATTCTTTCATGTTCCCTGACTTATTAAATTCTAACGTAAACTATGCATTACACTTTGGATAACTCAAGGACATTACAATGCTATGACTCCACTTACTCCTTTTCTATATTTTTGCCATATGCTTAAATTCTTAATATATTTTAACACTTAATATTTTATTAGTTTATTTTAAACATATAACATTCATGTTTTGATCTCTTTATTCTTTTCTCCAAATTAGACTGATATCAGAGATCATGTTCCTTCTACATAAAGACTTCTCTTTAGAAGATCTTCTAATTTAGATCTGTTGATAGAGAATTCTGACAATTCTATATAGACAATTATTTACTTTAGATATTTTGAAGAGGAAATTTAATATATTTTAGTTTTCATTGTTTCTCTAAACATTACTTATTTTTTATTTGAGGAAATATATAAGATACATTTATTTGAGGAGAAAATGTATCTTATATATTGAGATATATAAGATACATTTATTTGAGGAGAAAAATATAAAATTCATCTGTTTAAAAAAGTCATTAGGTAAATGTTAAAGTGAAAAACAACTCTTAATAGATTAAGACTATTTATTAAAATGGGCTGAGAATATGAATCAAGAATAAATTTTAAGTGAGACAGAGTATAGTTTATTTTTTCTGATTAGTGCTATTACTTATGAAAATTAAAGCAGCAGAAGTACCTCAAAAAGAGGAAAAAGCTGAGAAACCAATATTTACATAAATATGCTGTGCAATACATCAAGCCTCATATTGAATTTAGTGCTATATATATGTTAAGTACTTTCCCTAGAGTTTTCTGAAAGTGTTCTGTACTTCTGGTCTAACACTGATGATAGGCAAAATATTCTGGTCCTAGTTCAAATCACTGGCTCAACTACACTGAGAAAAATATTTTTTTCCTTCCAGGTTTAACACAGTGTTAAGGATGAATCTAATTAGAAGATGGGAAGAAGAGAAAGAAACAGGAACAGCGATAAGGAAAATGTAGATCTCAAAGAACCTAGAAGAACAACACTGTGGTTATAAGAAACACTCAGAATTAGAATCAAAGCAATTTGATTGGACTTCCAATAGCTGGTTTTGCCTACATGAACTTTAAGAAGTCATTTAAAATTTCCTTGCTTCAATTTTATCACTTTAAAACACAAGGAAATGTTTTACCTTCTATATTTATTGTAAAGATTATGGAAGAGTCATCTATACAAAAAAAGCATAGTAAAAAAAGAATATAAATATAATGATTTAGATGGACACAAATATTTTGAGCTAGCCAAACTTTTCATTTTTAATTAAAAAATCATAACTGTATACATTTAAATCCATTTTACTGCATCAAATTTAGGCATATTGAGTCATTAGACAATTAAAATGTTTATTTCATAAACATTATAAAAATTGATTCATTGCCAAAAGGATACTTTAAGTGAAATCTTTATGAGCCCTGAAACAGATTTTGAGCTTTATCTGCATTTTATTTCTACATTCTCATTACTGTATTGACTACATTCTGCCTAAGTAATCACATTCAAATCTTTAGAAGTAGGTTGACTGAATCAGTGATGGAAATATAATGACCAGGAGCCAACATCAAACTGAAAAAAACAAGAACTCATATTCTCCACATGAGATGAAACTGTGTGTTAAGAGAAAGATTCAATGGGTCTGGGCTAATGTGGTAAAAACCTGATGGATGTAGTTTAAACAAACAATGTCCATTTTTTTTTAAACCAGCACAAGTAAAATAGAGCAAGGGCATTTGATTTCATTAAAGGGGAATTCAGCTTTAAATCAAAGTAAAAAATACAAGTTCTAATATTGAGGTGGCCAGTGCAGTAGATTGCATAAGAAATTGGCTAATACTTTCAAATAGCTTCATAATGTTAAATCTACAATAATATTTGCATTAGACCAGGTTAAAATGATAAAGATATCAAAATTCAAAGAGGAAAGTCAAATGGCTTTTTTGGGTCAGGATGTTTGGAAATCAAAA
>NW_007232240.1:26806-27814 GCF_000164805.1 Carlito syrichta | reverse complement strand
CTTGGCTTCTATTTTTTTATGCCATAAACACTCTATGTCAGTTCCTTCATTTACAGTATGGCTAGTTTTTAAAATATAAGATGGTTATTATTAAGCTAATTCGATGTGAAAAATGAAGCTCACAGAGGCTAAAGTAACATGCTTAGTTACTTAGTAGAAGCAGCTACTTACCTAGTAATGGAACCAGAATTTGAAGTCATTTACTATGACAAGGTTTTTGTATGTTCCACTGTATCAGTTTCCTGTGGTAGAATCAGAAAATTAAAGATCTTATTGTAACACTTTTGAAGATTTTTTTTCATCATTTAGAGTTTTGTTGTTGGTCTTAGTTTTCTATCTGTTCCCTAGTATTCAAGTTGTCAGCAACATGACAAGTTGCCTCGTTAGTGAGTAGTGCTTTATAAGTTGAAAGCTTTATAAGTTGAAAGGGTTTTTATATGATATAATTTGTATTATATCATATTATATTATATCATCTGTATAAAGAGAATACAGAGTCAACCAGTTTTCACCATAAAAGCAGAATGTGTAAGTGGTTTTCATTTGGAGATGTGATTATAGGTAAATTTTAGTCTCTCCTCAATGCTAATCTGTGTTTTCCAAATTTTCTGCAATATATACATATTATTCTTTTATACCTTATTTTCAAGAACTATTATTACACATACCAAAGGGTACTTAAATAATTTATCTCTACTCAAAGGGATATCACTTATGTCTAAAACTGGAAACTCAGAATAATAGCATAAAAGTAAATCTAGGTTTAAATTTTGTCTTGCTGCCCAGTATTTAACTCTAGAGTTATGAAATTTAAATAGTTAAACACACACACACATACACACACACGCACACACACACACACTCACTTCAGAAAGTGATTAAACAAGAAGAGCAACTTTGCAAAATACCATTTTATCAATTTTTTGAGACTCTGGGGTGTACTCTATGTTATAAGGATGGATATCAGGGCACCCTAAAGCAGAATTTTGTTTGGGATAGAATGACAAG
>NW_007232240.1:24312-25836 GCF_000164805.1 Carlito syrichta | reverse complement strand
TTCTTTGTTTCTGTGATAAATCACTGAGTATGATAGACTCCAAATCCATCCAACTTGCTGGTAAGTCCATTTATCCTTATTTATGACTGCATAATATTCTATTGTGTATATGTACCACATTTTTTTTATCCAGTCCAGCTTGGGCCACATGGTTGGTTCTATGTTTTTGCTGTTGTGAATAGAGCTGCAACAAACATATGTGTGCAGGTATCTTTTTCGTAAAATAATTTGAGTTCCTCTGGGTATATTTCCAATAGGGGAATTGCTGGGTCATATGGAAGGATTTTCTACATAAGTAGATTATGTGCAGGTGAGGTTTGAGCTTCTAGCGAGCCCTCTCACCCTGATAGTGGACACTAATACCCAATGGGTGATAGTGTATCCCTTATAGCCCCTGCCTCTCTCCCTTCTTCCTTTGGCAGTGCCTAGCATTTGTTGTTCTTGGCTTTATACTTATGTGCCCAATATTTAGGGCCTGCTTATGAGTGAGAACATGTGGTATTTAGTTTTTTGTTTCTATGATAGTTCATGTATAATGGCAGTCTCCTGTTGCTTCCATGTTGCTGCAAAGGACATGGTTTTTTTCTTCATTATGAATGTGTAGTATTCCATCATGTATAAATACCACATTTTCTTTATCCAGCCCACTTTAGATGGGGGTCTGGGTTGGTTCCTTGATTTTGCTACTGTGAATAGTGCTACAAAAACATGTGTGTGCAGGTGTCTTTGTGGCAGAGCAATTTATGTTTATCTGAGTATTTTCCCAGAAGTGGGATTGCTGGGTCATGTGGTAGCTTAATATTTAGTTCTTTGAGAAAACACGAAACTGCTTTCCTCAAAGCTTACATCTTATGAACAGTATAAAACTGTTCCCTTTCCCCTGAAGGCTCACCAACACCTGTTTTGTTTTGACTTTTTAATGGTAGCCCTCCTGACTGATATGAGGTGGTATCTCATCACTACAAGATGTTTGCAATTATAATCAGATAATGGTTTCTCAAGGAATTCTTTTCTATTTAATTTCTTCCAAATATGTTTCTGTGATTTTTTATGTTTCTATTGAAAATTAATATTTGTTTTATTCAAATTCTATTTGTTTTATATGTATTTTCCTCCCAATCAAAGCTATAAATCCCATAGAAAGTGGTTGTGTAATTTTAGTCAATAAATTTTATAAACTTACTTTTAAAAATCATTTAGCACTTATGGAGAGCCTGGAGAATTTATTGCAGTTAACTCTAAATAAGTAGGTTGTCATTTTATTTATGCCAAGGAACTGGAATAATCAGAGTTTTGGCAGAGGTGATAAAAATGTTTAAATAATTGAAACTTTTCTCAATAATTCAAATACATTAGAACACTATTTTCTTAGACGACAACTTGAAATACTTCTTGAGCCATCTGTGTAATAATATAATAGTTGAAACAACTTTCTAGTTTTCAAAAGCAATAAAGAATTAGAATTTTTAAAAATTAATAAAGTATCATAGAAATATCATGTCTGTAGTACATAATTAAACTGTA
>NW_007232240.1:19596-24292 GCF_000164805.1 Carlito syrichta | reverse complement strand
ATTATGGTAGAAACTATTAACTAACCCTAAATTAGGGATAGTGAATTAGGAGTCTCAGTAATTGTTTTTGGTTTTTTTGTTTGTTTGTTTTGGTTTTTAAGAAATAATTGGTAAAAGTGTTCAGAAAATAAAAAAGGAAAGAGAAAAAAGTTGAAGGCCTCAAATATTTTGTTGAACGGAACAATCATGAGATAGGAAATGGTGTTTGTCTCAGAAGTTGTATATAGGTGGTTCATGCAACTTTAACAGTGGTTTTCTAAACCATTAAATCATCATAAGTACTATTCTGCAAAGTGTTTTCTGTGTTCTCTGTTACCTTAGGTCTAAGGCTTCTCATTTGTTATTATAATTGGAGAGTTCAATTAAGAGGTATATTTGGAATTGTGCCTATATTTTATATATATAGGGTAACTGACAAAAGTTTCCAGGAAGGTATCCTATAGTGCTTGTTAAAGATACTTGTGAATCCAAGCCTTGCTGCTGATGAGGTGGTCATGAGAGGAATGTGTTCTTTGCATACATGTGTATAAAAAGGGATATAATTTAAAATTATATCCCACATCAAGGCCAGGTGCAGTGGCTCATGCCTGTAATACAGCACTTTGGGAGGCTGAGGAGAGAGGATTGCCTGAGCCCTGGGATTCAAGACAAGCCTGGGCAACTTGGCAAGACCCCATCTCTACAATAAATCAAGAAATTAGTCCTGTGTGGTGTTTCGCACCCGTGGTTCCAGCAACTTGGAAGTCTGAGGTGGATCGAATAAGCCCAGCAGGTGGAGGCTGCGATGGCTGTGAGCATGGCACTGCACTCCAGCCTGGGCACAGAGTGAGACTCCGACTTAAAAAAATTAATAAATTAAAATAAAAATAAATAAATAAAATGATACCCCACAACAAACAATTTTATTTTGTTGTTCTCATCCTCGAATTTGCTACAGAACTTAATTAAACTTTATACCAAGAGTTTCTATTTTTTTTCTAAATTTTGCATTGTATAATTCATCCCAGAGTCCCACATTGCATGTTTGATGTAAACTAATTGAAACAAAGTAAAAGTCGTCAAAATTATATCAGTAGTAATAACAAGGGGAAAAGTTGAGTTTAAAAATTATGGCTCTTTCTATTTAGGAAGCATAATCATTACCATACTTGCAGACAAGGCACTAGTCACATTAATCTGAACAAGAGGAAATGTGGGTCTCTATAAAAAACATTTGAAACAATAAAGGACCACAGAAACTTGCAATTATTTGTATTCAAGTGAATACATTTAATATTACTTGGTTTCATTTTCAAAAATAAAGGCAATATGAATAAAATATAGAAATATTTAATTAGTGTATGAGTTTTCAAAATAAAAAGCTTGTAATATCAACAGTTAACACATATATACAGCAAATATGCATCATACAGTAGCTTTTAAATATTGTTACTATTTATCATAAGGCTAATTATATATGATTAATAATAGCTATTATTGTCATTAGCATTTATTTCAAACACATTAAGTTGTATATCAAAGTAATTATAATACATTTAGCCTTATTGATTTCACTTTTGTTGCAAGTACTACATTAAATTGTATTAATAGATAAAATTTCTTTCTGCTTAATGTTTTAATCTCATGTTTTATTATTTTCACAAAATACAAGTGTAATAAATATTCTTCAAACACACCTCTAACGTTTTCAAAATTTCATTTGTGAAATAAAAAATATCTTTAATAAGACACACTGAATTAATGCATGTTTTATGATCAGAGGCTTAAATGCATAGTCTTCATTTTGTAACAAATAATACATTCATTCAATATTCAAAACTCAGTGTTTTGTGTATATTAACTTTAATCATCAAAATATGCATATATTATTTGCTCTTTTTTAATCCAGAAGGTCTCCTTTTGCCCGCAAACTGCTCCAAATTAATTTCACATCTAAGAAAACAAGGACTCTGCTGTATTATGATCATTGTTTTATTAGATTGTAGATTTAAGGCAGAGGAAAGAAGAGAATGTCAAAGCAGAGCCTGTACCCAGAAGCTGGTGACTTCTGTAGATGAATGCCAAACTATGCCTCACTAGCTCTAAGTGTATGTAAATTTTGCATATCTGATTTCATACAGGATAATCTAGTCTAAACTTAGGCCAAAATCACAGGAAACAAAATTACATTTTTTTCCCTGATTACCTGATTACTACATATATGCTGCCCAAGATGCCGTCTAAACTAAACTAAGATTCTGATGCAATTATGATATTAAATTGGTATCAGTCCCTGAAGCTGTGGAATTACTCTTTGCATAGGTATTGGTATACTTCCAAGAGAACTATTTGAATAGTTTTGTTTTGTTTCAGATGTGAAACAAACTAATTTGAAGAAAAGCAAAATCCATAAATCTATTGGTCATGGAAGAATTAGTAAGGCAATAATACATACAGATTACATGGAAGGAACCCGTAAATTTAAAGCAACATTTCTCAAACTGCTTTCTGTGGAAAAATATTTCTTTAGAAAAGGCATAGGTGATAAAGTGATAAAGCATCCAACAAAAAATTAGTAGAAGAACTATTAGCTTGGGTAGTCAAAAATTTCTTAAACTCACACAAAAATCTTTATGCAATATAAATTTATAAGTTGGACTTCAATAAAATTAAAAAACTGTGTTCATCTAAAGATTCCACGTATAAAACCAAAAAAAGAAACCCAAGATACATATAGAAAGAAGATATTTGTAATATATACATTTGTCAAAGCCTCATACAGTATATATCAATATATCTGTGCGTGTGTATGTGTGTGTGCATATTCTTTCCAATCTAACACATTGTATCACTAAAACCCCACGAGAATAGCTAACGTTAGAAAAACAGATAGTAAATATCAGGTACTGGGAGAGATGTGAAAAATGTAATTCTTTTACAGCATTGGTAAATTGTTATCATCACTTTAGATAAATTAGGTAATATCTATTAAAGCTAAATATGCATATTATCTATGACTTAGCAATTTTACCTGGGAATTATCCCCAACAGAAATGTATTTACATTTTTACCAAATAATATACAAAATATTTTACCAAATAATATACGAAATATTTTGTAATAGTTAAAAACTGTCAAATATAAAAATGTTCATCCTTAGTATGATAAATTGTGCTATTTCCATCATAGATCATGTAAAACCAATTTCACTTTTTTTGTATACCTGACACAAAACTAGGCAAATTAGCACAAAAAAAGACAGACCAATTTCTCTCAAACTTAGACATAAAAATCTTCAACAAAGTATGAATAAGTGGAACTAACAATGTATACAAAACACTACACACCCTGGCCAAGTTGTACTTATTTCAGTTATGCGATATTGGTTCATTGTTCAAAAATTAATCAATGTAGTCCATCATATCAATCAACTAAGGAAGAAAAATAATTTGATTATGTTAATTAATCTAGAAACTCTGTCACCTATATCTGATAAAACTCTCACCAAGTTAGGAATAGAGATTTTTAAAAATGAATAAACTACCTCAACTTTACAAAAAACATCTGCAAAAGCCTGCAGCTAGTATCACACTTAATAGTAAAAAAATGAATCATTTTAAAAAAATCTTAATGTATGCTGCTCCCATCACTTTTATTCAACATAGTACTAGAAGGTTTACCAGCACAGTAAGTCAACCAATTAAAATATATTTGTAGAAAAAGAGGTAATAAACTGTTCTTATCTTTAGATAGCATAATGATCAACATAGCATTATGCCATTTTATAAAGATAGCAGTTCTGTAAATATTAGACTCACAAAATCACTTGAGAATTATACATATATGGCTATATATGTACATATATACTCACACATATACACATATATTAAAAGTAGGTATTCCAGGAAACTATTTGAGATATGCTGAATTAATGAGTTAAGAAGATGTGAAAAATTTCTAGAAAATCCTTGGAGACTTCAAATTATCAAAGTTCTGAAAAAGCTCTGAGATATATACCAGAGTAATTCAAATTGATCAAGTTTTAGAAGGTAAGCATCTCTGAACAATTTCATTGCTTATTTTTTAAAAAGAAAGAGGTTGTAATAAAATCTTTTAGATTTATTATTAATATTAATGTGCATATAATAGTTTAGAAGAAAATTTACTACTGATTAAAACATGGTTTGAGGATAGCCTGTGGATTTTAGTTGTTCACTTTATGTTTATTCTTCAATTATGTGGATAATCATCTGTAAACTATAGAACATGAGGACAGGTGGCAGAAAGAGCTTTGTGATGACAAAAGCAACATCTAAAAAGTGAAAAATGCTTTCATCCAGAATAAAAACATCAATTGTAAACAAATGTGGGAGAAACTTATAATGTTTATTTTGTTATATACCATTTCAAGGTATGGGACTCTAATATCCTGCAGGGAAAAAAAACAGATGAAGACCTCTGTTGTTAAGTAGGAAACTTAGCATGTTTACTCTTTCTATATCTATTCTGACTGTGTGATAAGCCTGAAGATGGAGTATCTAACTCTTGCTAATATATTTGTCAAGAAGCATGGATTTATTAATGACCCATTGTCAGTCTAGAATGCTCTTATTAGAATAGAAGCTGATAGAGGTGGGTTGTATTTTTTTTTAGTTAAGATTAAATCTAAAAACCTAAAAATACATAATTCTCTTCTGTGTTTACTGGTTTTCCTATG
>NW_007232240.1:18664-19323 GCF_000164805.1 Carlito syrichta | reverse complement strand
TACTGTATGACTTACGTGTAGAACATGAAAATCAAACTTGCAAAAACAGCAGAAATATGATAGCTTGAAACTGGGAAAGAAATAAAAGGATTCTGTCCAAAGTATACAACTCTCAGCCATAAGATGAATAAGTTCTGAAGACCTAACTAATGTACAGCATGATAAATATAATTAATAATATGTATTTTATACTTGAAAGTTACCATAAAATAGATTAAAAGAGTTCTGACTACACATAACAAATGGTAATTATATGGCTATGTTAATCAACTTGATTGTGGTAATCCTTTCACAATATACACCTGTATCAAAGTATCGAGAGAGGAGTAGGACCAGCAGCATACCCCATGACTCATCAAATGAGTGATAATAATGACATAGTACAAAGAAGAGAAAAACCAATTGACCTTTGCTGGAACTAGCCAGACTCTCATCTGGATTACAGCACAGACCAAGGTCGCCTCCAACACAATGGGGAAGGTGAGTTAGGGGAATTAATTCTGTGCTCCTGCCATGGACTTGGAGGGCCCCTAAGACTTGTGGGATTCCAGTCCGTCATAGGAAACTGCCTTAACCACAGCCATGCTCTGCCAAAACCCATGTGGAGTACTGCAGGGGAAAAAAAATTCCTGAGCGGCTCCAGCCACCTATATCTCCAG
>NW_007232240.1:18157-18644 GCF_000164805.1 Carlito syrichta | reverse complement strand
ACCACTGAAGAACTTTCTGTTTCACAATTTCTACATCCCATTCAATGACATGTGCCATTACCCTTTCTTTATGAATTCTGGGCCGGTTTTCAATCCATAAAATTGTTCTTCTCACATCCCATTTAAGCCTATTTTGCAAATGTTATTTTATAATATGATATCAAATACTTTATAAATAGATATGATTTGACTAGTGATAATGCACACAAAATCTGGAACACCTGATACATATTTTCAGAAAATAACCTATGACTATATATGATCATCTATATTTTAAGCTGTTCTTTTACAGACATCTGAAGCATCAAAGAAGCAGAGATAACAGTAGTTCCTAATAAATTTAGCCAGTGTCATCACATATATGTATATATATAATTGTACAAATGTGTGAAGACACATACATAAGCTATTTGCAATAACACATATGAACTTAGAGAACATTATGTTAGTGGAATAAGCCAGGTGCAGAAAGACAAATACTGTATGA
>NW_007232240.1:0-17521 GCF_000164805.1 Carlito syrichta | reverse complement strand
ACAGCTTCTGGCTAGGGCAGGCTACCAGGTGAATACCTGAAACCCTGAGGCCCACTGCACTTTGACATTTAGATAGCAGACTGCCTGAGGCTAAGGCAGGAAAGCTGGTGGGATTTGTTGCCATAGCAACCTCTCACTTCCCAAATAAACCCTTTTGTGCTCTCCCCTCTCAACATCGTGACCTCAGTGGTCAGAGACTCCCTCATAATCCTCACTGGGGTAGCCAAAACTGCACACACGTGCAATGCTTGAGCTCCTTTCCCCCATTCCCTCATTCCCCTCAAAGGCTCAAAATAGAAAACTTGGGTAATCTCCAGAGCCCCTCCCTCTGCCTAGGTTGACTAGAGGCTTCCTTGAATCAACACATACCAAGAAGAAAACCCACAGCCAAGTCACAGCCAGCTCTCTCCTGCAAGCACCACCTCCTGACCAGACAGCAATAAAACAGTCCATCAGTTCTGATATAAGTCAGCCTTGGGGAAAGTGTGATCCCAGATACCAGCTAGCATCACTATCCAACCCACCTGACGTCTCAGGATGCTGTGAGCCTGTGTAAGTATCCAGCACAGAACCATCAGAGTTGGCAATTGAGAAACTCACCTCACCAAGACTATATATAACCAAAGGATTCCTATAGTACCTACAACAGCCCCCTGCTAACCTCAAATAAGAAGACATAGTCTATCCAAATGAGAAGGAACCAGGAAAATAATTCTGACAATATGAAAAAAAAAGAGTTTTCCAATGCTCGGAAAAGACCACCCTAACTCTTCAGAAATGAACCCTAGCCAAAATGAAAACTTTGAACTTTCAGACATACAATTAAAAAGGTTGGTTATAAAACTGCTCAATGAGATTCAGGAGAAAATTTAAAACCAACCATAAATAAGTTAAAAAAAAAAAACTATTCAAGACATGAATGAAAAATTCTCCAAAGAGATTGACAACTTGAGAGAAAACCCTGAAATTCTGGAAATGAAGGAAATGAATCATTCAGGGAAGTAAAAAATGCAGTGGAAAGTTTTAACAGTAGACTAGAACAAGTAGAAGAAAATGTCTCAGAACATGAAGAAAAAGCTTTCAAAATTGACCCAATCAGAGAACAATTGAGAAAAAAGAATCAAGAGAATGAAAGACTGAAAAACTCCAAGAAATATGAGATTATATAAAACATTCAAATTTAAGATGTATAGGTATTCCTGCAAAATAAAACAATATGGAAAATCTACTTGAGGCAATAATTGAGGAAAAGCTCCCATGTCTTGGCAGAGATTTAAACATCCAGATATAAAAAAGTCCAAAGAACCCTCAGAAGATTCACTGCAGAAAGGTTATCTCTAAGGCATATAATTATCAGGTTATGCAAGGTTAATGAGAAGAAAATAATTTTAAGAGCAGTGAGAAAAAAATATCAAATAATTACAAAGGTAAACCTATCAGACTAACAGCAGAATTCTCAGAGGAATCCTACAAGTCAGAGGGGATTAGGGCTGTATCTAAACTTTACTCAAACAGAATAACAGTCAGCCAAGGATTTTGGATCCCACAAAACTAAGTTTCATAAATGAAAGAAAAATAAAATTTTTCTCAGACAAGCAACAACTGAAGGAATTTGTTACCAATAGACCAGTTCTACCAGAAATATTCAAAGGAGTTCTAAATGCTAAAACAAAAGGTTGAAATGCACTGGTAAGAAAACACTGGGGATTATAAAGTTCACAGGCCTTATGGAACACCAAAACACTGAAGAAAATAATAATAATAAAGCAACCACAACAAGGGTACCTGCATAGTGAACATTTATATACCTAACCCTGAATTGTACCCCATATCTTTAAAATAAAAAATTAAAAGTTAAAACAAATGAATAAATAAAGTGAAAACCTGCATGATTAATGAAATAGTGCCTCACATATCATTATTAACCCTGAATGTAAATGGTCTCAATGGCCCACTAAAATGATATAGACTGGCAGAATGGATTTAAAAAAAACACAATCCAATTATCTGCTGCCTTCAAGAGATCCACTAAACACACAAAGACTCCTATAGACTCAACATAAAGGGTTGGGAAAAAACTATTCCATGCAAATAGAAACCAAAAACAAGCAGGAGTAGCCATTCACACATAGATAAAACAGATTTTAACTTAGCAACAGTAAAAAAAAGACAAAGATGGTTATTTTATAATGATAAAAGGATCAATCCAACAAGAAGACATAACAATTTAAAGTATATATGTACTGAACATCAGCACTCCAACTTTATTAATCAAATTATACCAGACCTAAAAACAGAGAGATAGCAATACAATAATAATGGGACAATTCAATACTCCATGGTCAGCAAAAGACAGATTATCAAGGCAGAACATCAACAAAGAAACATTGGAGTAAAACTAGACCTCAAATCAAATGAAACTAACAGACATCTACAGAACATTCTGCCCCCAAAATACAGAATACACATTTTTCTCATTAGCATGTGGAACATTCTTCAAAATAGACCACGTGATAGGCCACATATCTATTTCAATAATTAAAAAAAAATAAAAATCATATTAAACTCCTTCTCAGACCACAGTGGAACCAAAGTGGAATAACATGAAGAAGACCTTGCAAAACCATACAAGTTAAACAATCTACTACTGAATGATCCTTGTGTCAACAATGAAATCAATGAAAATTAAAAACTTCCTCAAAATGAATGACAAAAATGAAACAAGTTATCAAAGCCACCACAGCCAAAGCTGTGGTTAGAGGAAAATATATAGTGCTTAAAGTCTACATTAATAAGACTGAAAGTTTGCATATTGACAAAATAACATCACATCTTAAGCAACTAGAAATACATGAGCAAATCAAATTAGAAGCTAGCAGAAGAAAAGAAATCATGAAAATCAGAACAAAAGTTTTTAAAAAATGAAATTAATAATAAAAAAGGATCAATGAAACAAAAAGTTGATTCTTTGAAAAGATAAACACAATTAATAGACAACTAGCTAGAGTAATGAAGAAACAAAAAGAAAGATTCAAATTAGCTCAATTAGAAATGAAAATGGAGACATTACTACTGATATGACAGAAATTCAAACGATCATCCAGTATTATTATGAACACCTCTGCACAAACTAGACAAGCTAGAGGAAATGGAAAAATTCTTGAATCAAGAAGTAGAAACCTTGAACAAACCAATACGAGTGCTTGAAATAGTAATTAAAAATCTCCCAGCAACAACAACAAAAATCCAGGACCTGATGGACTCACAGCTGAATTCTATCAGACTTTCAAAGATGAACTGGTACCAATTTTACTGAAGTTATTCCACAAAATTGAAGAGGAAGGATTTCTCCAACTCATACTATGAAGTCAGTATCACCCAAAGACAGAAAAAGACACAACAAAAAAAGAAAACTACAGATCAATATCCCTAATGAGCATAAATGCAAAAATTACAAACAAAATATTAGCAAACAGAATTCAAGAGCACATAAAATAAAATCCATCACAATCAAGTGGGTTTTATCCCAGGGATATAAGGGTGTTTCCACATATGCAAGTCAATAAACACGATCCACTACATAAATGGAAATAAAACCAAAAATTATATGATCATTTAAATAGATGCAGAAAAACATTTGATAAAAATCAGCATCCCTTCATGATTAAAAATCCTTAGCAAAAAAGGTGGATAGGGAACATTCTTCAAAATAATAAAAGCCAAATATGACAAACCCATAGCCAATGTCACCCTATAAGGAGAAAAGTGAAATGCATTCTCCTCAGAACTGGTACAAAGCAAGGATGACCACTTTTACCACTCCTATTCACCATAGTACTGGAAGTTCTAGCCATAACAATCAGGCAAGAGAAAAAAATAATGGGAAATTCAAACTGGAAAAGAAGAAATCAAAATATTTCTCTATGCCAATAATATGATCTTATACCTAGAACATCCTAAAGACTCTTCCAAATAACTTCAGGATTTGATAAATGAATTCAATAAAGTTTCAAAATACAAAACCACAACCACAAATCAGTAGCACTGCTATACACTAATAGCAGCCACATTGAAAATAAAATCAAGAACTCCATTTCATTTACAATAGCAGTCAAAAAAATGAAAATACCTAGAAACGTATCTAACCAGTGAGGTGAAAGAGCTCTACAATGAAAACTACATAATACTGATGAAAGAAATTTTAGAGGACACAAACAAATGGAGAAACATCCCATCCTCATGGATTTGAAGTATCAACATTGTTAAAATGTTTATAATACCCAAAGTAATCTACAGAGTCAAAGCAATCCCTATGAAACTACCAAAGTCATTTTTCACAGAAGTAGAAAAAAATTCTAAACTTCATTTGGAACTAAAAAGGAGCCAGACTAGCCAAAGAAATCCTAACCAAAAAGAGCAAATTTTGATATCATATTACCTGACTTCAAATTATACTACAAGGCTGTAGTAACCAAAATAGCATGGTACTGATGGTACAAGAGCAGACACACTGATGGAACAGAACAGAGAATTCACAAATACCTTCAACCAGATGATCTTTGACAAAGGAGGGGGAAAAAAACACCTGGGAAAAGACACCCTATTCAACAAATAGTGCTGAGAAAATTGGATAGCTTCATACAGAAAAATGAAACATAATCCTTTTATCTCACCACATACAAAATGAACTCAAGATGGATTAAAGACTTAAATGTTGGCCAGGTACAGTGGCTCATGCCTATAATCCCAGCACTTTGGGAGGTAAAGGCAAGAGGATTGTCTGAGCTCACAGGTTGAAGACCAACCTGGGTAACTTAGCAAGACCTCATCTCTACAATAAATTAAAAAATTAGCTGGGCTTGGTAGCTCATGCCTGTAGTTCCAGCTACTTGGAAAGCTGAGGTGTAAGGATCACCTGAGCCCAGCAGTTTGAGGCTGCAGTGACTGTGAGCATGCCTCTGAATTCCAGCCTGGGTGACAGAGTGAGACTTCAGCTAAAAAAGTTTAAAAGTAAAATAAATAAATAAATAAAGACTTAAGTGTCAGACCCAAAACTATAGAAATCCTTGAAGAAAACCTAGGAAAAATTCTTCTGAACATTAGCCTAGGCAAGAAAATTTTGGCAAAAACTATAAAAGCAAATGTAACAAAAACAAAAATAAATAAGACTTAAGTAAAAGTTTCTGCATAGCAAAATAAGTAATCAAAAGCAAATAGGCAACCTACAAAATGGGAGAAAATATTCATAAAGTATACATCTGTCAAAGGACTAATATCCACAATCTGCAAAAAACTCCCAACAAATCAGCAAGAAAAAAGCAAATAGCCCCATTAAAATATGGGCAAATTACTTGAACAGACATCTCTCAAAAGAAGATATATGTAGGCCAGTAAGCATATGAAAAAATGTTCAACATTACTAATAGTCAGGGAAACACAGATTAAAATCACAATGAAATACCACCTAATAACAGTCAGACCAGTCATTATTTAAAAAATAAAAAATAAAATGAATGAATGCTGGCATGGATGCAGTGAAAATGGAATGCTTATACACTGCTGGTGGGAGTGTTAATTAGTACAACCAATATGGAAATCAGTATGGAAATTTCTCAAAGAACCAAAAGTAGATCTACTTTTTTATCCAGGAATCCCACTGCTAGGTATCTACCTAAAGGTGTGTATTAAAAAGACACCTACACTTGCGTGTTCATCATAGCATAATTCACAATTGCAAAGATGTGGAATCAACCTAAATGTCCATCAACTGATCAGTGGATAATGAAAATGCAGTATGTATGTGCTATGGAATAGTACTCAGTCATCAAAAAAATGAAATAATGTCTTTTGTAGCAACTTTGATGGATTCGGAGAAATCATCCTGAGTGAACTAACGCAGAATCAGAAAACCTAACACCACATGTTCTCACTTATATGACAGAGCTAAACTAAGGATCTGCAAAGGCATAGAGAATGGTATAATGGACACTGGTGAAAAGGGTGAAGGAGTGGAGGGACAAAAATCACCTATAGAGCACAATGTTTACAGGTGGGAGTAGGGATGTACACTTAAAGCCCAAGCTTTTTTGCCACCATCCAATGCAACAATATAACCCCAAACACCTTGTACCCTTCAAGCTATTACAATAAAGAAAAAAAAATTATATACCTTAAGTACATAATATTTTTCTTTTCTTTTTTTCTTTATCTTTCTTTTATTTTATTTATTTATTTATTTTTTGAGCTGGAATCATTGTCACCTAGACTGGAGTACATTGGCACAATCACAGCTACCCCAGAATTTACCTCCTGGGCTCACATGATCCTTCTCCCTCAGTCTTTCAAGTAGGTGGGACTACAGATATAAGCCACTATTCCTGGCTAATTTTGTTTTGTTTGTTTGCTTTATTCATTGTGGGGACAGAGTCTCATCATGTTGGCCCAGGCTGATATTGAACCTCTGGACTCATGCAATTCTCTAGCTTTAGCCTTCCAAACTGCCTGGATTATAGGCATAAATCACTGTGCCCAGTCTAAAATTTTTATTTTCAGTTACACCTCAATAAAACTGGGAGAAAAACATATACATAATTGTCATTTTTGTTAGTTTATCATTCTATATGTAATTAATGTCCTTGGGGAGATAGAATAAATGAAAGGCTTAAACTGTACCATTTCAATTATAAACTTAATAATTAACATAGCACTCCATTACTACTTTGAAAAACTTAACCCATAATATACAAATCAATGCATGAATAATTTAATTTACATAACTTAAAAATAAATATTCTGCTTAAATAATACTCAAAAACCCTCACACCTAATCTATCTAAAAATATATACTGTATCAATAGACTAGATTTTTGAAAAAAATTTAACTTACAGAAACTAGATGAAAAATGTATTTTTAAGGTAAGAATAAATGAAAATCACAAATGTATATTGTAACTTCCTTACTAGAGGTGTCATTCTCACAGAATATACACCCATTGTCTATTGGACCATAAAATCCATTTTTTTTTCCAAAGGATCACAAGGTTTCTTATTATTCATTGACTAAATGTAGCAGACTTTTTTTGAGATAAGTATAAATACAATTCTTTATTACTTAAAATTTAATGATCTCCCTGATGAATATTCAAGCTCATAAAAACTTCTACTATGTCACACCTATGCCTACGTAACTTCTGTTTATTTTGTGTGTGTGCTATCATAACTTTTACAGGCTAATGAATGAATGTCAAATCACTCATTTTGTACTAGTTTTTATCATTTCCTATGTAATAATTTGAGGATTGAAATTTCTACTAAAGTCAAGTTTGGGTATAACTTTCAAGTACCCTAACTTCAACACTTTGTATTAAAATTTAAACTATTTCAAAGAAAAATATAGGTTTCTTTGTATTAAAATTTAAACTATTTCAAAGAAAAATATAGGATTTTAGTCATGACAATAAAGGGAATGAAGAAGCAATAAAAAAAGAAGTTTCTATATAAACTTTTTCCTCATAAAATAAAATTTAAAAATTGACTTCCTCATAAATGATTCATGTAATGCACTGTCACATTTATATAATGGGAAAAATGCAAACATACACACAGAAAGAAAAAATATGCAAACAAATATATGCCTAATGATATATAAGCTAAATATTTGTATGTAAATCTCATCATGCCTTGTCACAAACTTGTATTCTGAGTACCCAATTGGAATTTTATAATTATACAACTTGATATACTACTTAAGCCAGTCACTGCAAACTTTAAGCATTTGTTGATTCTCCTCTAACCTATATAACATACTCTTAATGTTTGACCTCTCTAAACATAGTTTTAATTGTAATATAACCTCCCCTCAACCCCCTCTCATTTAAGCACATTATTCAAAATGTGTTTGTTTTGAGGGGAAGAGGATAATAGAGCATTGGAAATACACAACAAGAAGGAAATCATTGCAAGAAAGATAATAACTACATGATATCAGGTGCAAAATTACATATGAATATGCTGCCTCTGCTTGTCACAAACATTTCACAAAGCCACAAAATCCTTCTTTACACAGATCACGTTGAAAGCTCAATTGGATGTAAGTAAGAGTTAGCTACAGCTCAACAAACACTTCATCACATTACCTGATTGCATTTAAATTGCTTTTAGGTAATTCAAGGAACAGATTATTTGCAGAGGCTGTGGGAATAACAACACTTTCCCTCAGCAACATTTCAGGTTACTCCATTCATCTGTTTCCAAAGTTAAATTCCTTTCATAACCGGTGTGAAATTTTTAACAAAGACTGATTTGCTGTTACAGATTTGTACAGTGCTACATAATTCAACCTAACACTCTATCCAGGAAAAAGACCTGAATGCAGGTCTCTACCACCAGTAGCTCTGATTCAAGCAATATACCTGTGAATTACCGATACCAAAACTAGTTCCATAGTCTCCTTCCTCTCATTTTTCAAAATAGTCTTTAAAAGTTCTGGAATTATAACTATTTATTTTGTATTTGCCCTCAGGACTAAATGGCTTCAGTAAAGCAAACTGGAAAATATCTCAGGAATATTTTTACTCTTCCTACTCAAATAATTTAAGAGATGCATATAAAATTAGTAGCAGAAAAGCCCTTAAAAGAGAAAGGCAGATGAAATTTTTCTTAGTTCCTTCATTAAACATGTTTGGGTCTATTATGATGCCATCTGGTGTGAGGAACCATTTCTCAATAATCCCCATAAAATAAGAAATCAGATTAAAGTATAGATTCCACAGGAAATAATAGATTCCACAGGAAAAGTAGGCATCACTTTGTCAAATAAATTTGTGGTATGTTAGGACATCTGTGTTAAATAATACTAAGTAGTTTTTTCTTATAAGACTTCTCAAAACTTTCTGTATATCATTTGAATTATAAACCCCTCTAGAATGAGAGGGTACATACACAGTATCTCAAAGCAGATGAAAATGGAAACATACAGACTACAAACTAAGACAAATTTGGGTCCAGAATGTAGGTTGTACATGTTTGGGTAATGAAAATCTTTCTGAGACTGAGTTTCCTCATCTGCCATATGATATAGTTGATGAGACATTCTCCAGAGACAGACACCAATGCTTCAATCCTCGGGCTGTCACTTATTCACTGTGAGGTCTTCAGCAAGTTAAGATAAGATTTCTGTATCATGCAGCTGACTCCCTTTCCCCTTTTTCCCATGAGTGGAAGCATCTTGAAGTTCTCACCAGAAGTAGATGTGGGCACCATGCTTCTTGTACAGCCAGCAGAACCATAAGTCACATAAACTTCTTTATAAATTAATCAGTCTCAGATAGTCAATTATAGCAAGACAAATGGACTATAATACCTAGGAACTCAGAACTTTTGTTCTGCTACCTGGTACCTTGTCCTTCTACATTTTGCTTTCTTACCTGGAACTAGATCACAATCTAAATTTTGTTTACCTTCTTGCACAATTTTTCATGCTATTTTCTAAATTGTCCACTTTACATTGTCAATAATTGAAATGTAGATAAACTAAAATCTATCAGTAGTAATGAACTCTGCATATTCATCCCCCAAATTCATATACCATCAAGAATAACTCTAAGCTGGGCTCGGTGGCTCAGCCTGTAATCCCGCACCTTTGGGAGGCTGAGGTGAATGGATTGCCTGAGCCCGTGGGTTCGAGACCCACCTGGGCAACTTGGCGAGACCTCATCTCTACAATAAATAAAAAAATTAGCTGGGTGTGGTAGTACGCACCTGTAGTGCCAGCTACTTGGAAGGCTGAGGCGGAAGGATCACCGGAGCCCGAGGCTGTGGTGGCTGGGAGCGGCCACTGCACTCCAGTCTGGGTGACAGAGTGAGACTCCAACTCAAAAAAAAAAAAGAATACCTCTAACTGGCAGCAATAATGTAAGCAAAATTAAACATTGCACTAGCCAACAAAGTAAATGGAACTCTCCAGCAAGCTACCAACTATGTTTTGTGAGTGTAAACTTGCCCTTCATCTTTCATCTCGTGCTTCCTTCTGAGAGTGGGAGATTTATGTATATCTGATCTTGTTAGAAGAAAAGGAAATGCAATAAGAGTAAAGCGTGTGGATTCTGTTTTGGCTCCATATCTTCAGGTTTCAGTTCTAATCTCTGTCACAACAAAGAATCAAAGCAAACCTAGTTGTCAAATTGAATAAATACCCAGATATAGTAGACAGAGTAAACTGAGAGGATTCTATTACTGACAGTACAAATTTTTTTAGTGGAAAACTGCCAAGGAATGAGGGGGGTGGGATTGGCAGTAGTAGGAAACTGCCAGGGGCAGGGGGGGCACACCTCATTAACAAGGGTACCGGCATAATGAACATTTGTATACCTAACCTTGAATTGCACCCCCATCTTTAAAATTAAAAATTAAAAAAAGAAAAAAAAAGCATTTGACTAAACCATATCACATCCATTTTAAACCTGCTGGTCTAGCTTCCACATCACTTAATCTATTTTTTTTATCCTTGTTATTGATACTTCCTCATTTTCAAATCAAAGTTTGATTCAACCTTAGTGTTATGTTTAATCTCAAAAATTCTGGAATTTATGTATTTATTACTAACGCATAATATTTGTATACATTCTTGGGGCCCCATATGATGTTTTTTGTTTGTGTTTGAGTCAGTGTTTCACTCTGTCACCCAGGCTAGAACATGATCATGGCTCACAGCAGCCTCCTTCCAGGTTGAGTAATCCTTCCACCTCAGCCTTCCAAATGGCTCAAGACCACGGGTGTGTGTCCCCACATCCAGCTGACTTCTTTATTTTTTGTAGAGACCATGTCTTTCTATGTTGAACTCCTGGGCTTCCCAAAGTTCAGGGATTACAGGCATGAGTCACCACACTTTGCCCAATGTGATTTTTTTAGATCAAAACCTCAACATAGCAAAGTTTTGATCTCTACACACACAAAAAACAATAGCAGAGTGTGTTTAATATTTTTAATTTCTAAGGAAAAACAGACATGTAGACTAATAATTACAATAGTTGTAAGAGCTGTATCCAAGGAAAAGCTAATGTTTTGCCATTAAATATGATATTCACTCTAGATTTTTAATAGAAATTCTCTATCAGATAAATATTTATTTCTACTGTGTCAATAGTTTTATGATCATTGAATATTGAATTTTGTCTAATGTTTTAAATCATCTATTTAGATAATCATATGATGTTTCTGCTAATGTGGCAAATTTTTAAAAAATCACATGTCTATAGTCCCAGCTACTCAGGAGGCTGAGGAGAAAGGATTGCCTAAGCCCAGAAGGTCAAGGCTGCAGTGAGCCATGATGGCACCACTACACTCCAGCCTGGGTGACAGAGTGAGATTCAGAGTCAAAAAAACAAATAAAAAGAATTATATTGTGCCCCACAAATTTATGTACACACACACACACACAATGTGATATGATTAATCAAATTGACAAATTATTGGCTGATTAAGAAGTTTGACCATGAGAGTGAGACAGAGAGAGAGAGAGAGACATAGAGACAGAAGTAACAAATCATACCAGGAGAAGGTTCAGATTCTACAAGTATTTAAAAGAAAACAAATCACAGAATATTGTGAACAATTTCAGGGCAAAAGATTTGAAATTATGAATGAAATTTTAAAATTCTTAAAGATCAAAAAAGCTCTTCAAAATGGGAAAAAATTCTGAATATTTATTTAAAGACATCAAATCTATAATTAATACTCCCCATACAGAGATACCCAATCATACATAAAACTGCAAGCTCAGATGACATTATTGATACATTCTTCCAAATATTTAATTATAAACAATGTCTTTCAGAATGAAAATTTCAAATAAAAAGGACATTTCCTAAAATGTTGAATAAAGCCAGGATAAAAAATATCTCAAAACTTGATAAAATATTGGAATAAAGGAAAATTATGGACCAATTTTGTTTAATAAAACCAAACATAGTGATTACAAAAGATGATACAATACTACTTGGTTGGGTTTCTTTCAGAAGCTAAAGGCTGCTTTGACATTTTTAATTAATTAAAAAGATTTACTATATTAACAGAAACACCTAAACAGATGATAAAAAAAATTAGACAAAATTCAATATTCAATGATCATAAAATTATTGACACAATAGAAATAAATATTAAACTGATAGAAGATTCCTATTACAAATCTAGAATGAACATCATATTTAATGGTAAAACACTAGCTTTTCCTTGGATACAGCTCTTAAAATTATTGTAATTATTAGTCTACAGGTCTATCTTTCCCTAGAAATAAATAATATATACTTATCTAAACATTATGAAATCACAATGCTTGGAACATAACAGTACTTCATACATATTATCAAATTAAATTGTCTGCCTGTTGATTGGTTGGAATACACAGCTTCAGTTATCAACAGAAAAAACAGCTTGTTTATGCACATCCATCAGTTGTGTTGTACTTAGGAAGAAAGGGGTGAAGAGTGGAATTTTAACTAAAAGTTTTACATAAGCCAAATGTTAAACTTGCACTGTACAATAATTGGAAGTAAGGGCAACCTTTTCTAGTTCACATGGTTAAAACAAATTCATTATAATAATAGTTCTCTAAAAAAGATTTGCAATACAATGAGTGAACTTGAAGAAACTTTATGTAGGGTGGAATTTTAACAATATCTATTGATACAATTAATAGAGTGACACAGAGTCCAGGTGAATAAAAATATTAAGATAAATTTTTCACTTTCAGAAATTTAAATTTTGAGTTTATATAACAATTAAAAATTTTTTATTCTTGAATCTATTAAAATGACCTAAAACCCAGGGTTTTTAAAAAATCAAATAATTTTGCAGCAATCTCTTCCTCTTCCCTATGTTTAAATATATATTTATATATAATACTTAATATATAGGTATACAATGATATTTTTGAGAAGAGATATATTTTCATGTTATATTTATATACATTTATGTAAAATTTATATTTATACATTATATTATTTCTATGTAGTTAACTTCATAGATCATTTAATAATGCTTATGAAGACACATCTCTTATGGTATAGTGGGGAACATTTCAACCAGGAATATTAAAATAGTGGATAGAATAGATTGTATTGGCATTATTTCACACTTTATCAAACATTAATGAAGCTGAAGAGATGTTTAAAAACATTGATGACAGCTAGATAGATGGATGGATGGGTAGATGAATAGATGAACGAGTGGATGTTCAAAGTACTCACACTGTTCCAAAGGTAAAGTAAAAACACATAAAGGCATATTTTTAATTGTTAAATAACTAATTGGGCCAGGCATGGTAGCTCAGCCTGTTACCCCAGAACTTTGGGAGGCCAAGGTGAGAGGATTGCTGAACCTGGGGGTTTGAGACCAGCCTGGGCAACTTGATGAGACATCATCACTATAATAAATCACAACAACTGGCCAGTTGTGGTGGCATATGTCTGTAGTTGCAGCTACTTGGAAGGCTGAGACAGGGTCTGGGCAACAAAAGCGAAACTCCAACTCAAAAAATAAATAAATAAATAAAAATAAATGATTGGAAATAAATGAATGCAAAATAAGTTTATCTCAATGCATTTGATACATAAACACAATACAAAAACCAGGATTAATTCAGCAATGTCCTTTGATATAAAAGACTAGCCACTCCTGCTTGTTATTGTTTTTCTAATCTGTTTTCTGGTTGGATTCCTAGTATACCCAATAAATTAAATTCCTAGTTATATTTCATTTTACTTAATTTAAATCCAAACAGTCACTCATGGCTAACTGACTTCGGAATGCAAACAATGAAGAGGCCCCAGAATGAAGGGTCTCAAACGACAAACCTAGATATCAAGACATTAATGGAGTGATTAAAAAGAATTGAGGAGACAGAAGAAGAAACTAGGAAGGAGCTGATATCTGAGATAACAGTAATAAAGAATACTGTGAATGAAATAAATAACAAACTAATAAGCATGGAAAGCAGAATTACCCAAGCAGAAGAAAGAATCTCAGAGCTTGAGGACCAAAATATAGAAGTAACACAAATTCTTAAAAAAACACAGAAAATAAGCTCAAAAAGACAGAACAAAACCTTCCAGAGATGAGTGATTACTTCAAGAGACAGAACCTAAGAGTAATAGGCATTCCTGAGGCAGAAAGAGAGACAGAGACCCCACTGAAACAAACTTTCCATGAGATCATTTAAGAAAACTCCTTTATCTAATCAGTGATGCAAAAATTCCAACACAAGAGATTCAGAGAACCCCTGCAAGACAACAAATGAGAAGACCAACTCCCAGACACATAATAAATCACCTAAACAAAGTAGGCATAAAAGAAAAAAATCCTAAAGGCAGAGAGAGAAAAAGGCCAGATCAACTACCATGGAAGACCAGTCAGAATAGTAGCAGATTATCTACAGAAACCCTGCAGGCTAGGAGAGCTTGGAGCCCTATCTTCAAAGTTCTAAAAGATAAACAATTTCAACCAAGAATAACCTACTCAGCCAAGCTAAGCCTCATCAGTGAGGGAGAATTAAAATCTTTCCCAGATATCCAATCCCTAAGAACTTATGCTGCCACCAAACCACCTCTACATGAAAAACTTAAGAAAGTACAAAACACAGAAGAAAAGAAAAAAAAGAACAGCGTTCTTCACAAGAGTACAGGGAAAAAAATAAAAGATACAAGAACCAACCCTAAAACCAAAAGAAAGACAAAAAAAACCAAGTGGAAGAGCAACAGCTCTAAAAGAACTCTATGATAGGGACAAATTCTCACATTTCAATAATTAGCCTGAATTTGAATGGACTAAACGCACCACTGAAAAGACATAGAATGGCAAAAAGGATAAAATATCACCAGGCAACAATATACTGCCTTTAAGAGACCCATCTCACTAGAAAGGACATACACAGACTCAAAGTAAGAGGATGGGAAACAAATTTTCAGGTGAATGGAACACAAAAGAAAGGAGCAGTCACAATCCTAATTTCAGACAAAATACCATTTAAGCTACCAAAAATTTAAAAACAACAGAGGGCCAACACATAATCATAAAAGGTTAATCGATCAACAAGAAATATCTATCCTAAACATATGTGCACCCAACATAGGTGTGCCAACTTTCATAAATCAACTTCTAGGAAAACTAAAGAAAGATATTGCCTCCAACACCATCATAACTGGAGACTTTAATACCCCACTCACAACCCTAGACAGATTATCAGGACCAAAAAGCAGCAAGGAGATGCAGAACCTCAATGGGACTCTAGACCAAATAGACTTAATTGATACCTACAGAACACTCCATCCAAAGACCACAGAATACACATTCTACTCATCACCGCATGGAACGTATTCTAAGATGGACCACATAATTGGCCATAAATCAAGCATAAGGAAATTTAAAAGGACCAAAATTCGACCATGCACCTTCTCGGACCACAGTGGAATAAAAATAAACATTGACACCAAAAAGGTCCCCCAAAACCCACAAAGACATGGACACTAAACAGCATGATGCAAACAACCCCTGGGTCAATGAAGAAATCAAAACAGATCAAAAGATACCTGGAAACAAATGAAAATGAAGAAACATCTTACCAAAATCTCTAGGACACATCTGACCCTGAAAAAATACAAAAGATCATTAGTGACTACTACGTACACTTGTATAGAAACAAACTTGAAAAGCTTTCAGAAATGTAGGACTTTCTGACATCACACAACCTACCTAAGTTGGAACAAGAAGAAATTGGGACCCTAAATAGACCAATAACAATGAAGGAAATCAACTACTAAATAAGAAAACTACCTACAAAAAAAAAAGCTGTGGTCTAGGTGGCTTTCCAGCAAAATTCTACAAGACATTTAAGGAGGAGCTGATACTAATCCTACTGAAGGTATTCCAGGCGATTGAAAAAGATGGAACTCTCCCCAAATCATTTTACGAAGCCAACATCACATTGATACCCAAGCCAGATAAAGATCCAACAAAGAAAGAGAACTATAGGCCAATATCTTTGATGAACATAGATGCTAAAATTCTCAACAAGATCCTAGCAAACTGGATTCAACAATACATCTCAAAAATCATCCATCATGACCAAGTACGCTTCATACCTGGAATGCAAGTCTGGTTCAACATTCGTAAAACCATAAATGCAATTAAATACATCAACAGACGTTAAAACAAAAGCCACATAATTATATCATTAGATACAGAAAATGTTTTTGACAAAATCCAGCACCCCTTCTTGATAAAAACCCTCGAACATCTAGGCATACGGGGAACTTACCTCAAAATAGTAAAAGCCATCACGAGAAACCCAGAGCCAGCATACTCCCAAACAGACAAAAATTGGAACCATTTCCCCTGAAAAATGGAACAAGACAAGGATGCCCACTCTCACCCCTCCTGTTCAACATAGTATTGGAAGTCCTGGCTCGAGCAATCAGAGAAGACAAGGCAATCAGGGGTATCCAAATAGGAAAAGAGGAAATCAAGTTATCTCTTTTTGCAGATGATATGATTGTGTACCTTGAAAACCCAAGAAAATCTGTCAAAAACCTCCTTACACTGATAAAGGCCTTTGGCAAAGTCTCAGGATACAAAATAAATGTACAAAAGACAATCGTATTTCTCTACACCAATAACAAACAAACAGAAACCCAAATAAAAAACACAATTCCATTCACAATAACCACACAAAAAATGAAATACCTTGACATCTTCCTAACCAGAGACGTGAAAGACCTTTACAATGAAAACTACAAAACTCTGCTCAAAGAAATGAAAGCTGACACAAACAAGTGGGAAAATATCCCATGCTCATGGATTGGAAGAATCAACATTGTGAAGATGTCCATCTCACCTAAGGCAATCTACAAGTTCAGTGCAATACCCATCAAATTACCAGCAACATTCTTCTCAGAACTAGAAAAAACAACACAGGAATTCATATGGAAACACAAACGTCCAAGAATAGCCAGAACAATCCTCAGCAAAAAAACAAAGCAGGTGATATCACATTACCAGACTTCAAACTTTATTATAAAGCTACAATCATCAAAACAGCTTGGTTTTGGTATAGGAACAGGCATATAGATCAATGGAATAGAATTGAGATTCCAGAAGCAAAACCTCAATTTCTCAACCAACTCATCTTTGACAAAGCCTCCATCACCTACCACTGGGGAGAGGAGAACCTATTCAGTAAATGGTGCTAGGAAAAGTGGCTGACCTCATGCAGAAGATAGAAATAGGACCCCTATCTATTCCCATGCACAAAGGTTAACTCCAAATGGATCAGAGACCTAAATGTAAAACCTCAAACCAAAAGAACCTTATAAAATGAAGGACATACCCTCATAGAAATCGGAACTGGCATCCAATTCCTGAACAAAACCTGAAACCCACAGGTCATAAGAGAGAAGATAGACAAGTGAGCCCTTATTAAACTGACAAGCTTCTGCAAAGCCAAAGAAACCATCAAGAAAGCAGGGAGACA
>NW_007232239.1:37920-72857 GCF_000164805.1 Carlito syrichta | reverse complement strand
TAAAAAAAAAAAAAAAAAGAGAAGAAGAGGGATAGGGATGATGAAGGGACAGCCAACCACCAGTAGCTATTGCAATAATAAAGAAGGACCAAGGTCTTGGGTTAGGGGCAAGCAGGAGAGAGAGAAAGAACAAGGAAGACAGGTGCAAATACTGGAGCTAGGAAGACTTGTGAGATTAGATGTGACAGTGGCACGGTAAGGAAGACAGAGTTGACCCTAGTAACAAGACGGTAATATTTACCAACACAGTATAAGAGTGGCAGGGTCTGGAAACTCTAAACCAGTAATTCTTAATCTCACCTGCCCATTAGATTCATCGGTAAGATTTTTTAAATTACTTATGTCTGGGATCCTCTCCAGGTCAATTAAACCAAAACCTCTAGAAAAATGCCTGGACATTAATGTTTTTGAAAAGCTTCCCGGGAAGTTCAAATGCATAGCCTGTGTGGAGAACCACTGCCCTAAAGCATCTGTGTAGGGGTAAGATCAAGAGACCATCTCACCAAATTCCTCATTTTATGAATAACAAAAACCTGGGTCTGCCCAATGTCATACCTTTTACCACACTCTCCTTTCCTTTCAGTAAGTTTTGCTCAGGTATCCACAGTGTGTAAGGAACTGGGCTATGTTACTAGAACCCAAGGCCAGCAGAGGGTCTGACCGCATCTGACACAAGGGTGTAGCAATCACGGGGAGGAAGGAGGACCACAGTTCTATTCTGTGTGGCAGAATAAAAATAAAAAGAGCGCAGATCCTGGAATCAGGAAAAGCAGGGTTCACTTCCTAGTTCTGCACTGCAAGGTCTGAGGCAAATCATTAAACAATGAGTCTTTTTAAACTCACTGAGAAGTGAGGACAAATAAAGTCTATCTTGTGCTGGTGTGGAAAGGGTTAATGGAGAAAAGGAAGAGAAAGTCTGCAGAGGACATGAGAAGCACTTGGAAATTATTAGCACCTTTTAAGCAGTTAGAGGATGATTAGAGCCTGGACTGGGAAATAACTCTGCAACTGAACTCGAGGCCTTTGCCAGATGAGTTCCCTGAGCCAGGGGTCTATGAATTCACAGCATGATGAGCTATTCGGATTTCAGTTCAGGTTTTCACAATGAAATGACATCTCTCCGAGATGACTGATCCCAGAAGAGAGTCCAATCTAAATTTAGAGGGTTTCGCCATTCTTTTGAAAGCCCTGAAACATGATTTGCCTTCAGGTTCCAGAGTTTCCAAGATCGTCCATGGTAGCCAAGCTGACCCTAGAGTTCTCTCTTGCTGCCTTTTGAGCTGTGAGTCAGGGCATCCACGCAGGCAGCCTGGGAGCCCCTCTCCCTGGAGCCCTCAAGCTTTCCATGGTGATCAGCTGTCACTAGAGAGGACATGAGTCATTAGGAGCACGCACATGTGTGTGTCCCTGCAAGGACTCACTCATTCCTTCTATACGAACCACCAAAAACAATCACAAAACCATGAGTGGCCTGGAGTGATGACATGATGCCAAGTGAGCTGGGCCCTGGGAGCCCCCCAGGTCTGATTCATGATCATCGACAGACAAGCACACGTCTCGCTACCCTTGTGACTTTCCCCAGTGGATATCTTGCCTGAAGTTCCTAGTCAAGAAAAATAAACCTTCTTCCATAGGGAAAGGATTCAAGTTGTTTGGAAAAAAGCACAGAGTCAGACAAAAAATGTGAAAAAAGAAATGCTTTTCCAAAGTGATAGGTGGATTGAAAGTGACATTTGCCTGGAGAAGGATTGGACAAGTATACCTTGAACACTTCCTATGTGTCATGCACTGAGACTGCATATATAAAGCATCACAATACATTAGTTAACTCTCTAAGCACTAATTTCTTCTTTTTATAGCTCTATTTTTATGATATCTCTCATAAGTTTGTCCTTAGATTATGAAAATATTCAATAATAGCAAGGAATATTTATTAGTCACCTACTCTGTACCAGGCACTGCACTAAATATATTTAAAACTCGATCTCACTGAATATTTCAATACTCCCATGAAGGAGGTATAGCCTAGAGCCATTGCATACATGAGGAAGCCGAAGTGTCACACAAAGACTTGTCCATCAGTTTTCACATAGTAAGAGCAGAGCTAGTACTATAGGCTGCCCAACTCTGACTCTCATTGCCCCTCCCCCACATAAATGAGGAAACTATAACTATGTGGCACTTGAACTTTTCTGAGCCGCAAAGTGGCAAACCAAGGACTTGAACCTGGGGTTTCCTGGCTCCTGATCCAGTGTAATTTCAAACTTCTGCCTTAACATAGCCCATAAAGCATGAAGCAAGGTCAAATGGCCAAGGGGGCCGAACAAAGCTCCTTGAGGTTTCAAGGTGTTTAGGAGTCTCTTTTGCTGAGCAGCTTGTGGAAACATGAAGGCAAATTAGACCGGATCAGAGCTCGTGATGTAATGGGAGGTACTTAACAAATGGTAGCCCTGTGCCAGGCATCTTGCCATATGTCACCTTGTTTAGTCATCACCTCGGTGCAATGAATTAGGTATAATTCCCTCTTTATAGGCAACTGAGACCCACAAATGTGGAGCGATTCGCCCAAGGTCACTTAGCTGAGATATGACCGAGTTTGTATTAGAACAATAATTTATCTTTCCTACTACACTGAAATTCCTTGAGATCAGAAGCATATTTTGATATCTTTGTTTGCCTAGCACTTGTCACAGTGTTTGGAGCAGAGCCTTGATAATTGGAAGTTTATGTTTCTCTTTGACACTAATAATATTTATTCAAGAATGTGCTTGACATTGTGCTGGATGCTATATACCGCATTATTTTTCCATTGTTCACAAGAAGTCTATGAAATAGATTTTAGATACACTTTTAAGATGAGGAAACGTACCCAGAGAGATTAAAGTTAGACTAGTGAAAAATGAAGGTAGATTGTAAATTCAGGTCTATGCAACTCCAAAAGCTGCACATCACCTCTTTGGAAAAACACTGAGGCCGAGTCCGATTGCTGGAACTGCCCAGTGCCCATATCCAGGTGCCCCCAGCCGTCTGCCTTCACTAGCGCCGTCCTACCTTGTAAAGTGAGGAACTGGAGGTTTCAGGGTAGGAACTGAGTTTGCCAACTCTTTCCGGGCTGTCTTGGTGTTCTTAGAGCCTGAAGTAAGAATTACTGGAGCTTGGTGTTCCTTGTAAACTATTTTTGTACCTGGAATATGTTGGGAGCCAGCTGGTCGCTGACACAGCTCAGATATCACCTGGCGCTCTCTTCTGAACTGGGTGGATAAATCACGTGAACAGCAAAGCCAGACTGTGTCTGTCTGGGTCTGTATCTGATAAGAAGCTCTTGGCAACAAGCGCACTGTGTTCCACTTTCTGCACCGCTGGCTGCATAGAAGGCGTCGGCAGAGGGGACAAGAATCACCAGATTTCAAAACAGAATTTCTTTACAGGGAGAGAGACTGAGATGAGACCAAGGGCCTCAGACTAGAATACTGGGTTGCAAGACAGGAAAGGATATTCAACTCAATGGAGAATGGCATATTGTAAACAGGGAAGGGCATTTAATGGAACCCCCTTGCAGGTCAGAGACACCCAGAATACAAAAGAACTGGAAAGTCCTCCCTCTTGTGGTAGACACAGAGCTGCAACACATAGATCCCAGTGGAGAAAAACCTTAACCACCCAGTACACAGCTATCCACAAACAGCTTCCAGCTGTCATCTTCTTCTGGGTCTGCCTTAGCTACATAGATCAGCTTTCCCCAATGTCATGTCCTTGCCGGGGTAGCCCACATTCCATGAATAAGCAAGTTAGGATATAAATGCCCAAGCTGACAATAGGCAACTCTGATGTGCAAAATTCACTGTAAATCAACTACTGGGGTTGGCTGAGAATTCATCAGACCTCTAGTATAGTTCATCTTCTCCCTCTGTCTAGCATTTCTTTTCTCCCACTTCCTGTCCTGGGTGTTTATCCCTAATAAGTACTATGCACCCCCAAAATCTAAGCAACTCCTTTGGAGAATCCAACCTGCAAAACCCTGACTTTCTGTTCAAATGATATTTTCTTTCTGCATTTCTTGGTTCGTCTGCTCCATTGAACAGTCCTTTCCCCTATAACCACCTTTGCCTTTTTGTCTTGCTTACAACCCATCATGGCAGCCCCGCAATAGCTGCCTCAGCACCTATGGCAGTTTTTATTTTCCAAACTGACTACAGCAACATTTTCAGTCTGCCAAATTCTTCCCAAAACTGGCCATTCCCTATCAAGAGGCAGAGTCTCTTTCTCCTCCAGTTGGAGCTGGGTTGAACTTTTTGATTGCCTTGATGAAAAAAAAATGCAGTGGAAGTGACACGGCAAGACATCTGAAACTAGGTCATAAAAGGCAGTAGGGCTTCCACCTGGCTTCTCCCTCTCTGGAGATACTCACTCCGGGAACCCATTGTGCTGTGAGGGATTCCAGACTAGCCCATGTGCGAGACCATTTGGAAAGGAAGTGAAGTCCCCAGCTGACCACCAGCATCAACAGCTAGATGTGAGCAAATAAAACTTCCCATGATTTCAGCCCCTCAAATTTCATCTTCAAGCTAAGACCTCAGATATGGTGGAACAGAAGCAAGTTGTCCCATTGGGCCCTTTCTGAATTCCAGATTCCCAGAATCCATGAACATAAGAAATGGTTGTCATACACCATGTTTTTTTCACAACCAGAGGAACAGGAATATCCTTGAAGTTCACAAGACTCTTTGGCTTGTCTTTCACAATCAAACGACTCCATCTCCAAGTCTCAATTCCAGACTCTGGCGAAAGAAATTAACTGGACCAGGGGTGGACACCGGACTCAGATTGGGCCAAACAACTTTGGCCATGTGGTTATGTGGCCAGGAAGACAGATATTGAAATATAACAGGCTTTTCCACTTGAAATTGTTTCACCCATTAAACAATGATCTCGTGTATTGTTCAAGAGATATGCTGAGTGACTACTGTGCTTATGGAAGTGAATGAGATATGGCCCAGACATCATAATGTTTATATGCAGATGAGTCAGATTATGAACATGGCAAAAATACATTCTTTTCCTGAGGCAGTGATAGAGACTACCAGTGGAATCTTATTTGTTGCAGAGTCACAATGTGGCCAGGAAGGAAAAGACTATAATATTACCTCGATTAAGATTCAGCAAGCATTTATTGAACATCTACTATGAATGTCAGGGGCTATACCAAAGGGTATTTCTATACAGATGATCCTGCATGATGAATATCTGAGCCTCCCAACATGTATTGAACATAGCAAATCCAATGAGGTGACATCATTGCTTGAATTTGAACTCACACCTGAACCTGCTATCTTCCATTCTTGTGTACGGTAAGGAAGGAGTCCTGTCTGACTGAGGATAGAGTAATACCCAAGTGCATGGACTCTGGACACAGCCTGCCCAAGTTCAGATCCTAATTCTGCCCTGTGTTAGACTCTATGGATAAGGAGGCAATAAGGAACAGGTTTGGTCTCTTTGAACCTCAGTCTCCTTGTCTATAAAATTTGATAATGATAGTACTGACCTCACTGAGTTCTTATGAGGATAAGAAGAGATGAGCTTAGAAACTAGCACATCATAAAAGCTTAATAAGTGTAACCTCCTATGATCCATTTTGAGGCCCCAGAAGAGGCTTCCTGGTGGACCTAAGGGTGTGTCGATTTTTAACTCTTAAATTAGAGAGATTTCCTAACAGAGAAAGAAGCAGAAACAAAACTAGGACAATTGTGGGGTGTTTTCAGAAAAAAATAAGCAATTTCATTTGACTGGATCTTTAAGTAAATGTGTTTATTTTCTGCTTCTCTCGCCAGAGAATAAGCTCTATGAGATAAAGGCCTTTGCTTCACCTAGAGCAGGACCCAGAACATGGCAGGTGTGTAATAAAATTTTACTGACTAAATGAATGAAACCACTGTGTGGTCTTGAGCAAGCTACCTCTCCTCTCTGAGACTTAGCACCCCACCTTCCAAAATAGGGATAACGACATCCTCTTCATGGGTTGCTGAGAGGCTGAAATGAGATAATCACACAAATTCTGGCCCAGAGCAGGTGTTAAATACTTGCTAATTCTTTTTCCTCGGAGTTGTGTATTCAGTAAAGGGTCAAAGTGGAGTGGGATAGACAATAAAAATATAAAGAGGTGAATGAAGAGAGAAATTGATGTGTGCTAGAAAAGTTAAGGACGTCTTCCTGGAGAAACCAGAACTAAAGCTGGGCCTTGAAGGGTGAAGCTTAACTGTGCTTGCATCAGAACCTCAGGCTGGACTTTAACCTCATAACGAGGTAGAAAATTGTAGGTGCCACCCACGTGGCTCCCCATCAGAACTATCAGACTGGAGACCTGTGTTGATGGGATGTACTTCCCCTCAAGCTTTTCAGGTTGTATGGTCCTGGCACCGGAAGTCAACACAAACCTCTCAGTTAAGATGTCAGTTTGCTACGTGGTCTGAGCCAGTCAGTAAACCAACTGGACTTCAACTTCCCCATCTGCAAGACAGAGGGTGTGATGGATGAACCCCAAGGTTTCTCCTGGCTCTGGCACTCTTGCGTCCATGGGCACACACCTACCAGCTATTGCCTGCAGACATTAACAAATGCAGCCGTGCAATCATTTACACAGTGTTCTTCTGTATCAAATTTTCAAAACCGACCCTGAAGAAAGACCTAAAATGGTTTGATTAGAGACATAGTTTAGGGGTCAAGAAATACAGAGTTAACACAACAGAAGCAGGAGTTAAGATCTTAGCTTTTCTGGGCCTTGACCTTCCTAACAATAAAAGGAGGAAACTGGGTGAAAGATGGGAAAACACTTATGAGATTTTCAGATCACCAACTTATGATTCTCCTGGGCTGAGATCCTTCAGGAATAAATGCCAGGAGTGCTAATGAGTCCCTCAGAAGCCTGCCCAGTTGGACAACCTGCCGGACTGTGGAATCTGGGTCCATCTGTGGCCACACCAGGATGGCCTCACCACTGACCTCATTCTCTGGCACATCCTCTGTTATAACAAAGACCTTGGTATACCCAAAAGACCTGACCTGGGTCAGGGGCGTAGCTGCAGCACATCCAGCTAGCTACAGCAGAATTGCTAAACCTCAGGAATTCTTTCCCTAGGAGCCCTGCTGGGGTCATTAAT
This sequence comes from Carlito syrichta, assembly GCF_000164805.1. Classification (NCBI taxonomy): domain Eukaryota; kingdom Metazoa; phylum Chordata; class Mammalia; order Primates; family Tarsiidae; genus Carlito; species Carlito syrichta. Next base: position 65,703 of record NW_007232239.1, on the reverse strand, counting down.
AAGGGTGGATGGATAGTAATGACTCACAAAATCTGCCAAGGGCAGTGAGGGAGGGCAAAGATCCCTGATCTTGAAGTCCAGAAACCGGGGACTACACATAAGACTCTGTCCCCACCAACTATTTGTCTTGAGACAGGTGCACACCCTTTCTGAGCACTCTATTCCATGTGTCTCAGAAACACTGTGGGATCCTGCCCACCTCACAGTGGGCTTGTGAAGGTCAAATGAGATCACAAAAGTAGGCCCCTGGAATGTCATGAACACACATGGTTAACACAGTGTTGATTTTTTTTTTTTTTTTTTTGATAGCTCGTGTCTACAGAGTGCTTGACAATTTACAAAGCATGTTACTGTTAATGCATACTCGCATCGGTTATCTCATGCTTCTCCAACAGCCCATAAAGAGATGGAGTGAACCTCATTACCCTCTTGTCACTTATCTTCTCTTCTCTCCAGGCACTTAAAACATTAAACCTTCAACTTGGTGTTTTGATTATTTACACACATGTCTAATCTCCCCCACCTTAAACAGAAGCCAGAGCAGTCACCAGGTCTGATCATCTTTGCTCCACCCCACCCCCTGGTCCACTCTCTGTCTTACACACGGTTAGACCTCAGAAAGCGATGAATGTAAGGAAAAGAATGGGAGGAAGAGAAAGAGATGGCACAGCTGATTTTCATGGTATCAGTAAAGCCGCCAACTATGGCAGTCACTAGCCATAGGAGATTATTTAAATTTAAGTTAATTAAAATTATATCTCATTCAAAATTCAGTTTCTCCATTGCACTAGCCACATTTCAAATGCTCAATAATTCCGGCTTCTGTTGTGCTAACTCTGTATTTCTTGACCCCTAGACTATGTCTCTAATCAAACCAATTTAGGTCTTTCTTCAGGGTTTGCTTTGAAAATCTGATACAGAAGAACACTGTGTGCAAATGATTGCACAGCTGCATTTGTTAATGTCTTCAGGAAATTGCTGGTAGGTGTGTGCCCATGGACTCAAGAGTGCCAGAACTAGTGTCTACCATATTGTGCAATGCAGGTGTAGACCGTTTTCGCCAGGACCATGGGCTCTGGAGTCAGGCAGAACTGGGTCCTGGTATGCAAGTCTTTTCAAACTTCTCAGCCCAGTGTCCATATTCGTAAAATTAGAATGCTCACAGCAATAATCAGATCCATGTCCCTCTCACATGACTGTTGAGAAAATTAAGCAAACTAATTTTTTTCAACATCAACGTTACCAGTCCCTCTGTGTTGATGCCTCCATAATGATAATGACAATGGTAGACCCAGAGGCTGGTATTTACACCATGGCAAGTGGCGGGGACAGGTGGAAAGAACCCAGGCAGATGGAGCAGACAGGCTGAAGCTTAAATCTTCATTTCATTTGCTAGCTGCGGGATCATAGGAGGACCCTCCAACCTCTCTAAGTCTCATTATCGCCCTTTCCCAAGGGAAAAAAATTTATTAAATTATTTAATTTTCAGCCGGGCTCGGTGGCTCAGCCTGTAATCCCGCGCCTTTGGGAGGCTGAGGTGAGTGGATTGCCTGAGCCCGCGGGTTCGAGACCCGCCTGGGTAGCGAGACCTCATCTCTACAATAAATCAAAAAATCAGCAGGGCGTGGTAGCACATGCCTGTAATTCCAGCTACTTGGAAGGCTGAGGCGGAAGGATCGCCGGAGCCCAGCAGGCGAGGTTGTGGTGGCCGGGAGCGGCCACTGCACTCCAGTCTGGGCAACAGAGTGAGACTCCAACTCAAAAAAAAATAAAAAATAAAAAATAAATAAATTATTTAATTTTCATCACATCCCTATAAGTTTATATATGTGAGGAACTTTATTCAGTGCCTGGCAGATGGAACATATTCAAAAACTAGAAAATGACTGTATTATATTAACATAAAAACCTATGGTTGAAATTGTTAGTATCTAACTGCTTTATGTATGCATTTTTATCATTATTTTTACTACTTTCAATTAATTAGTTAAGCATGCAGTTGTTTAGCATATTGGGAGGGTCAAGAGCTTTTGAGAGCTGAAAGAATGTGCTCTCCACAAAAAAGCCAGAGAGGTATATTTTGTCATAAAAATCTGATAATGTCTCTGCCCTGGTCAAAATGTCAATGCCTTCCCCTCACACTCAGAAGAAATTTATATCTCCTTTCCATGTTCACATGCCCTCCCACATCTGACCCATCTGATCCATTCCACTCGACACCCTATGTCAACCACACTGCTGGCCCCTTTTCTCCTCAAACATGTGAAGCTTGTCCCTTGTTGCTATTTCCTCTGCCCAAATTCACTCCCCTAGATCCTCATAGAACTTCCTCTCTGGCTTCTTTTAAGCCCATGCTCCCTGCTCAAACTCCACCTCTGCAAGAGCTGCCCCCCATGGCTCTCTATCTGTTAGGTTGCTTCATTGTTCTTTGTAGTACGTACACAGTATCATTTCAGATGCTTTCAAGTGATTTGCATTCCTTCCCCCTTCTACGCCTCTATTCACTTATTAATTCCATGTTTGTGAATGCATTCATCAGTGAGTCAAATGTAAACTCAAAGAGGACAGAAATGTCTGTTTTGTTCATTTCTCTCCTTCTATGACTAAAACGATGCCCAGCACATAATAGGTTCTCAATAAAGTTTAATGAATTTTAACATTTGAGCAGAATCTCTATGAATAATTAACTGACCTTCCCCTTTCTGAATGCACAGACACCAGTTTGAGCTAAAAGGCCATACTTCCAAATGCATTCATTTGTTCATTCCCCAAGTATGGAGCACGTGTGGTGTGCCCAGCATCTAACACAGTGATGAAAGGAGATGAAGGAAAGCCTTTTCTTGGGAAGCTTTATCACAGTCCTTGAACGTACTATCCACAGGCATAGAAACAGACAACTGCAGTAAGCTTAGCAGAGTTAAGGAGGAAAATGTTGTAGAAATTTAGAGGAAGAAATGACTTCTTCAGCAGGCAGGAGTCAGAACAAACTTCTCCGTGGAGACTGCCACATGAACTAGGATCTCAAATAAGAGTTGGCTCTTGGGCTCTCATTGACTACTGCATGCCCTCTCAAGCCAGGCTGTATGAATTCAAAACCTGTCTCCATCATTTCCCAGCTGAGTGACCGTGGCAAGTTGTCTCACTGATTGGTTCTTTGATTCCCCATTAGTAAAACGGCAACAATCCTATCCTATGCCTTACAGGGGTTTTGTGAGAATTAAATTGAATTATCCATAAAAAGCACATAGCTTGATGCTCAATAATATTACTTATACACCCATTATATTGAGAGCTTAGAATTAGCAGGGAACGAGGCTGGTGCTCCCTCATAGCTGGAGCAGAGGCCCAGTGAGAGAAAGAGGCACAGAACGAAGAAGAGGCCAAGATCGGGTCATAGAGGGCTTCGTAAGCGGGCAGAGTTTGGCCCAAATCCGAAGAGAAGTGAAGCTCCACAAGAGGACTATATGTTGGAAAGTAGCATGCTCACATGTTCAATTTAGGAACCTCTCTGGTTGTAGCATGAGCATGGAAGGGAGCAGGCCAGACTGAAGGTGGGAAAGAAGGATGTTGCCATATAAACCTAATTCAGAAAAGAAGAGAGTAGGTAGCAGGGGAAAGAGGAGAAAGTTCCCAGAGAAATAAAATTAATAGGCTTCGTCCTTTTGTCACACTAAGTCTGGCAGGACATAGGAGGCACCCTTGGAAGGATTTAACCAGAGAAAGCTGAACAAAAGGCCATCTAACAGGTGTGGGCAGGGTTAAGGGAACCAATAAGGAGCAGGAGGCATCCAGGCACCAGCAAGAGAAGGCTGGTACTTCCACCTCAGATTTGAGGAGGCAAGGGGGAGGGAATAGCATTACCAGAGACCAGAGAAATCAGGAGCCAAAAAAGATGGCTGACTCAACAGGAGGCATAGCTATAGACAGGAATGCAGCAGACCATAGCCAGGCAGGGGTGCGGGATGAGAGGGAAGGAATAACATACCCACTCTCTCTCGCCTTCCACTCTCTAATCTCCTGCCAGTGCCTCTCAGTGGCCAAGCCCAACTGGAAGCTGGAACTCAGGAAAGCCTACTTCATGTGTTCTGTAGGTGCCAGACTTCTTGAGCAAAAGCTGGTCAGAGAGGGTGAAAATTTGATCTTAGAATGGGGTGCATAGATAAAGGATAAATATCATCGTCATCAATTAGATGGGAGTGGGGAATGGTTCAGAAGGTGAAGAGAAGGAATTATTTCTTACTCTTGAGGTTTCTTGCTAAGGACACTACCCAATTAAATGTCAAGTGGTGGATTAAAATGCCTATCCAACTAAATTACATCAGAGTTCCCATTGTCCCTCGATGTTTTCCCCACAAATCTGAATCTTCCTCCCCTTTCCTTTCCATCTGCAACTGTGGTCTATTGCTGACTGCTTGGAAAATGTAGCCAGAAGATGATTTGTAACAGATTAGTATAATTTAATTTGTACTACTACCAAAAAAACAAACTGATCTATAACGTATTTTCAAAGTCCTAAGCAGAGATAAATATAAAAATGACCTCTTCAAAAATTCTCCTTCTTCCACAAACACCACGGAAGCCAAAAAGCTACACGTGAATTGTCTCAACCCTCAAGGTCCTGCCCCTCTATGCCTGACACATGCAATTCCCTGTGTCTCTGACAGGTTCCAGGGTTGGATGGATCACATGTTGGAGCACCAGACCTCGATGATGTGATCCTCTGAGTGACAGTGAGGCAAAAACACCCTGGAGATGGGGAAAATGCCTGGGGACTGGGATCCTGTTCCTACGGGAGTCACAGGAACTGTTGACGGAAACAGCCAGGCCTTCTTTCTGCAACGTGCTCCCAGGCCTGGAGAGCAGAAGGGTTTTCATCATTAATTAGCACGTTTTCCACACTGAGGCTGGCGGTAGGACCAGCTAAGAGGCACTGGAAGGCATGGAGGGGATGGACCCACAACTCTGGGGAAGCCTCAGCTTAGAACGTGATTGTGTAGACCTCAAAGAAAAGCCTGAGCTCCGTGGAGGGGGGGTTTCAAGGGCTTTTGTGATCTGTCACCTGCCCTGGCTCCCTTCTCCGGGTCACTCCCCGGAGCTTCATGTAACCTCAGCTCAACTAAATTTCGTCATTCTGTTCACACACCCTGCAAGTTCCTTGGGTGTCTGGGCTTCTTCACATGCCATTCCCTCTGCCTGGAATGCCCTTTTCCTCTTCTCCACCTAGAACTCTCCTTCCTACTTTTTCTGGAAGACCCTCCTGTAACTACATTCAGCTTTGTCTAGGAAGGCTCTGCAGAGGAATACTCCCACGTCTAGGCTTCTGTGGTTCCTTGGACTGCCGTCTCAAACAGCAAACCAGCAAATGCCTAACTAGGGCACCGTGTGCTGTTCCTCCTCAAGACCAGAGCTTCTCAAAAGCAGGACTGGCATTTGGCGACCCATGATATTCATACCTTAGGACTGAGTCTGTCTCAGAATAACAACACGAGGCGCTCACAGCCCTAAAGCTGACCATTCTCCTGTGGAATACCAGAAATCTCTTCCCATTTTTTTCCTGAAACCTAGAGCTTTTAACTGATGGGCCCCAGTTTTGCTTGCTAAATCCATACATAATTGTCCCCCCTGTGCCACACACCAGCCCTTCAGGGATTCCAGAGCAGTGATTATGCCCCCGCTAGACCTGTTCTTCATCATATTTTTGCTTCTAGCCAGAGTTTGTATTTCTGTAAAATACAACATTTGAATTCAAACAGATTTGAATTTGAATGTGAGCTCTGCTACTCACTAGCCCCCATGTGCGCATCTATCAGATGGGGGTAATAATATCTACTTTGCAGGAATATTGAGAGAATCAAATAAAATATTGGATGGCAGATACTGAATGACTGAATAAATAAATAAGTGAACTGAAGGCTTTCTGTCATATCAACAAAGTCACATTTTAGGCATCTGACTCTTTTACATTAGTTAAGAGTCAATAAATACAGTCAGACGTGGTGACTCACCCTTGTAATCCCAGTACTTTCAGAGACAGAGGGGAGAAGATTGCCTGAGCAGGGATTCAAGACAAACCTGCGCAAGTTGGTAAGACCTCATCTCTACAATTAAAAAAAAAAAAAAATAGCCAGGTGTGACAGCATGCACCTGTGGTTCCAGGTACTTGAAAGGCCAAAAGGGAAAAATCACCTGAGCTTAGCAAGTCGAAGCTGCAGTGGCTGCAGGCATGGTACTGCACTCCAGCCTGGGCAAGAGACTCTGGCTCAAAAATTAAAAATAAAAAAGTCAATAAATAGTAGATCTATGACATGTACTTGTTAAAATCTTAGGGCAGAATATTGAACAAATAAGGAGTGCATGGTCCATGCTCTAATAGCTCCTGGGGAAGTTATTGAACAAATAATGATGAAATCATTATAATCAGTGGTAGAAGAGTGGACTTGCATATCATGTCATGCAGCTGAGTTCATCTGAGCAGATCCCTGAAGAGCTTCATGTGAAAGAAGTCCTACATTAAAGAATACTTAGGCAATCTGTAATGTACTAATTCTCTACTCCTCATTCTGTTATCATTTGAATAGTCCTTTTGGAAATATTGTAGAAAAGAAAAGATAAGATGATCAGGTAAGAATGTTGAACACCAAATGTAATATGATCAAGATTAAACAAGCAAAAAAGTCTCACTCCTAATCTCTGAAAGCTATATTGGTAAATTTGATGGTAATACACTGAGTCAGTGGTTCTCAAGGGACATACATTTTACAGGTTGATGCCAAATTTTTATCAAAGCATAAAATTCATGTTTATTGTGACTGAGATCATATATCATTCCTGCAATACGTCTAAGCTGAAAGACTGAGTTATGGAGATCATATGGCCATGATGTCCAGTGGAGAGAAATTTATTGTTTGTGCTATCGCCTCTTCGATTCAGTATTTTACTAGAAGGTCCCAGCCAGCATAAAACTGGGAAGAAAAAAATATAAGAAAGGCAAATAAATAAGACTATCATTTACACACACATAATCTTATATGTGGAAAATCTAAAAGAATACATACATAAATTGTTAGAATTAACAAGAGTTCAGTAAGACCACTAAATTTTCAAGATCAATGTAAAGGAAAAAGTAAATTTAAAAAATACTATTCACAACAGCTTCAAAAAACATTAAATACAAAGAAATTAACAAAGATTTTCAAAGTTGTACATTCATATGTCATTTAAAAGTGGAGATTTTTTTTTTTTGAGAATTGCATCATTAGGCAATTTTATCATTGTGTGAACATCATGGCGTGTAATTACACAAGTTATATGGTATAGCCTACTACACACCTAGGCTGTATGGTAAATATAGCCTATTGCTCATAGGGTACACATCTATACAGCATGTTTCTGTACTGAATACTGTAAGCAATTATAACACAATGCCAAGTTGTTGTGTATCTAAACATAGAAAAGGTACAATGCAAATACAGTATAAAAGATTTTTAAAATGGTACACCTGTATAGGTCTTAGACCATGAAATGGAGCTTGAAGAACTAGAAGTTTCACTGGGTGAATTTATGAGTGAGTGGTGAGTGAATGTGAAGACCTAGGACATTACCGTACATGACTATAAACTTCATAAACACCGTACCCTTTATAAACACTGTACACAAAATTTATTTAAAGATAAGGCAATTGTGCTATGACATTATGACTAGTACAACACACTAAGCGGTAGGAATTTTCCACCTCCCTTCTAATATTATAGGACCATCATCGTATATTTGGTCCATCAGCACATGACTGTATATAGACAACTATAAAACAATACTAAGAGAAATTTAAAATCTTTATAAATTGAGGTATATACCATGTTTGTAGATTGAAGGACTCAACATTGTAATTTTTTCAGTTCTACTCAATCTGATCTATGCATTCAGTAAATTCCCAGAAACTTTTTACTGTAATGTCTTAATTTGGATCACCCAGAAGTAGACCCTGAGATGAGGGTCTGTATGCAAGTACTTTGTGCTTCATTAAGGAAATGTTCTCAGAAAAAAAGTCAGAAAATTGATAAGTAGAACATGGAAGGGGTGAAAAGCAAGCAAACTTTTAATTTCAGCCTGATCCTACAAGAGAACTCAGTAGTGTAATTAACTTACATTTTAGAGTTTTTCTCCTTCAGGGCAAGTAAGCTGGGTGTTCATATTCCTGTACCAATTAATCATTGCTAAGATCTGCCCAGGAGGACATAAACTCCCAGGCGTTTCCTGCTCACTGTACAGTTGGTTAAAGTAGTTCCAATAGTTTTAGGAATTCCTTCAATGAGACTCATAGGTGCAGGTGGTAGGAAGTAAACACACTTCCTACTGGGAGTGACAGACATAAAGAGTAAAAGAGATGTAAGCGGATTTGGGTAGAGTGCTGGCACTGCTCACTACATAGAAATGAAAAAGTTGATGCTAAAATTTACATGGAAATGCAAAGAGCCAAGCCAAGCAAATATAATCTGGAAAAAGGAGAATAAAGTTTGAGTATTTATACTACTTAATTATAAACCTACGTTAATTAAAATGAGTGTAGTATTGGTTCAGGAATAGACAAACAGTCAATTGAGCAAAATAAAACCCCCAAAACAGACACATGCATACATGGTCGCATGATTTATTTCACAGATGCCTACAGTGCATTATAGAAAGGATAGTGTTTTCACTAATTGGTCCTGAATTAACTGAATATGAAGATCATGAAAAATGAACCATGAACTCAAACATACACAAAATTCAACTCCAGATGGATTGTAGACCAAAATGTGACAGGTTAAAAATAAATAAATAAAGCTTCTATAGATAACATAAAATCATATTTTTACAAACCTAAGGTAGGCAAATAATTCTTTAATAAAACACAAAATGCACTAACCATAAAGGATTCATATATATTTTTTCATCAAAAGATACCATTAAGACAGCGAAAAAGCATCAAAGAGAATATTTAAACAACACATACACAACAAAGAATTTATAACCAAGAAAGTTAAAGGACTTCTGTAAACCAATAATAATAGGGCAGATACAATTTTTAAGTCAGTCAAATGAAGAAGGATTTTATGAAATAAGGTGTCCAAATGGCCCATTAGCACATGTTCAACATTAGTAATCAGGAAATGCCAATTAAAACCACAATGAGATGTTACTCTGTATGCACAAGAATTACCAAAATAAGAATTAAAAAAAAAAAAAGACAATGGCAATCATTTCCAAGAGTGTGGAGCAACTGGAACTTTTAGGCACTGCTAGTCATGTAAACTGGCTCAGCAAATTTGGAAAATTGGAAGGATCTATTAAGGTTGAAAAAATGTCAGCTCATGACCCTGTGATTCAGCACCTAAATATATACTTACAAATGTGTTGTCTGGGCACAGTGGCTCAGTCTGTAATCCCAACACTTTGGGAGACCATGGTGAGAGGATTGCCTGAGCCTGGGGGTTCGAGACCAGCCTGGGCAAATTAGTGAGACCTCATCTCTACAATAAATCACAAAAAAACTAGCTGGATGTGGTAGGGTGCATCTGTAGTTCCAGCTACTTGAAAATCTGAGGCGGAAGGATCGCCTGAGCCCAGCAGGTAGAGGCTGCAGTGGCAGTCAGTGTGCCACTGCACTCCAGCCTAGGCAACAAGAGTGAGACTATAACTAAAAAAAAAAGTGTTAATTTGTACAACAAAAGTCATTCACAAGCATATTCATAGCAATTTTATTCACAATACTCAAAAGCTAAAAATGACCCAAATGCCCATATGTGGACACAGAGTGGACTACTGCACAGCAATGAAAAACAAACTATTGCAACACACAACATGCATCAATCTCACTGATATAATAACAAGCAAAGGAGGCCCAATGCAAGTGAAAAAATACTGTATCATTCCATTTTTATAAAGTATAACTGCAAGCAAAGTGAATAACTGGTGATAGAAGACCATACAGTTGTAACCTTTATAGAGTGTAGAGAATTGGTAGGGAACACAAGGGACCCTTCTGAGATACTAGGGGGGATTTATAGCTTGGCCTAAGTGGTAATTACATGGGTGTGCATATTTGTAAAAACTCCTCAACCTACAAGTTTAAGATTTGTGCTCTTTATTGTATGTAAGTCATACTTTGGTAATAAAAAAGGAAAGATTTTAAATCTCTAAAGTTCTACAAATTAATCTTAGACATTCTAAAAAGTATAGAAATATACAATGGGACATCTCAGTGTTAACTTTTTTAGTTGCAAAAATGATAGTATATTGTAAATGTTGTGTTGTAGTATACAAACAATTTTCCTGTAAACAATAGGTCATGATCATTTTCCCATTCGACTTTTTACTACCACATGAAACAATATTTGCTTTGTGTAGAAAGGTAAGGGTATATCATGACACTAAGCCAGCTGAAGACAACTTCGTCTCATGCTGATACGCTCAGGAATGAAGAGTAGAATACAGGAGAAAACAGTCTTTTGTGGGTGTTTTTATTTTCCTGAAATAGTGAACAGCCTGAAGGGTGACCACAGAAATAGGCAACAATAATAAATTTATGAAGATTCTTGTAAATAATTGTTCATGCAACATATGAGGGTTTCTCAACCTTTCTGTGTTTGCCACGCTCTCTCAAATGCTGAAATTTTTGCAAGCAATATTAGGGAAGATTTAAAATGATTGATTCATTGTGCCCTCTCTTTTTAACTTTTCCCTTAATTGACAGTGATAATATATGGAATTATTTTTTTAATTTGACAACTATGGAGGGAAAAAAAGGGCAAGATTTTGATAAGAAAAAATCGGGGAGGCATTGAACTAGACCATCGCTAGTAATGTTTCCCCTGAGTGGTGCAATCACACACCAGTGTTTGTGATCAGCTGTGGGGTTTGTTTTGAGTCATTTTTTATAAGTATTAATGAAAAACAACAGTTATGTTTTATGTATTTTATGAATTAAAGTAGATTCAAATATATTTCTATAATATTGTTGCTCAGATACTAAGCTACTAATTTGGGGGAAACAAAAAGAATGGTGTTTCATGAAGTTTACAGGGAATTGAACACAATTCTGAATGTACCCATGGATAGGTGTATATTAGCATCATCTGTTGCATATATCTTACCTGAAAATTTTCTTCTTCTTTTTTATTTTCATTCTTCTGAACCTTATTGAGCCTCAATTTTTTTGTCATCCATAAAACAAGGTATAATCATTCTCACTACTTTGGAGGTTGATGCAGGATTACATAATAAGGTCTGTTCAACATGTATTACATGCTAGATGCTCTGTCGGCCACTTCTCATGTTTTAGGTTTATTTCCTGGATCTGACATTTCGAGTATAAAATGTGAGTCAGTGTCTTCAGCTGAGCAACAGCCCATATCAAATTCAGTCAACGATGTTATGCAAACTTGATTTTGTTCATGGAAAGAAGCATGCATCATTAAGCCCTGACCTAGGTTAAAATATTGGGATTAGTATAGACAATCCAAAAAACCATCACACTTTTCAGTAGCACAGAGAAGAACCACAAGCCTTCACCCTATGTAGAGTTTTGTTTTAGTGACCAAGATACTAATAAGAATATTCTGTGGATTAATTTTTTAAGCAAACATGGGGCCATATAACCCTACTTTCTATCTTCTTCTACTTTATAGTTTATATCCCTACCTGCAGCAATAAATGAATAAACAAACAATAAAATAACTTTCCTCTCTCACTAGAATGTAAATTCTAATCACCCAGATGATCTTCCAGTTTTATTCATGATCTAACTTCAGATTTTGGAAAACCGACTGCCTAACACATGGTGGCCACTCAAGAAATATTCACTGGCTAATTGAACAAATATACAAATAAATGAGTGAGTGAATAATAGGGTGAGGGCTTTAGAACTACAATGCCAGACCAGTAGCCTCTGCTCACATACTTCTCATCCCTGAAGCAGACATGTCCCTGGTTTCAGGAAAGAGCTCTGCTTGACCAGCCCATGTTAACACATAATCTGCTATTATACAGTCCAGCGTTCCTTCTATCAATTAGTGTCTTGACAAGAAACAGAATACTCTATGTGTTTAACTGAAGAAAACTTAATGAAGAGATTATTCACAGTGGTGTGGACATTGTCAAAGGCACCAACAAGGGATAGTAATATACCCAGGCACTAATAATAGCAAAGAGCTGTTACCACCCCAGTGAATGGCTAGAGGGACAATGAGAGGGATCAACATTGCCCAGTAAGTCTGGAAGGTGAGGAAGAGGGGCTACCCAACAAAACCTGCTGTTGGAAAGGGATGTGGTCACTGCCAAATCATAGTGAGGCAGGGCAGGAGTCAAAATATTGAGTATCCTGCAGATCTCACTGGCCAAACTCAACTGGAAAACAAAGAACCTGGGTGATATACTCCACGGAGTTCGGGCTCTAGGGGCATAAGGCCAATCAGGAGTAGAGAGCACGAGGGAATAACCAGCACAGTCCCCGTCACACATTTTCAACTAATTGAGGTAGGAAATGAGCCCAAACACCCACTGCATCTTTCATCTTTAACTTTGACTCTTGCTATCAGTTTAAATCTTCTCTCCCCAATTGCATTTGACGGTCTTGATCTTGTGTGATTATATGTGGAAAGCAAACACAAGTTAAAGAATAATCACAAAGTAGGAAGTGCTCAGTATGTGAGCACCAACCAGATGTCAGGCACGGGCTCGGTACTAAATAGAGAAAAGCAAATGGAACTCTTCTTTCCGCATGGTGCTTTCAGTCATAGAGTGGAAGATTCAAAAAGAAAAAGAAACACCTAAAATGGTGATAATGCAACAATGAAGATGAGAGTTTATTGGGGGGAAAATGAATAAAACTATGAAATGCTTTCTTGATGAAAACCAGAAACTTACCTTATTTTATTCCTTTATACTCGATTCCCTTTTTTGTATCTTACAAGAAGAGAAAGACCTTGGTGTCGACTTCAAGTGGCCAAAACGAGAGTGAGTAGAAGGAATTTCTGGGCACAAGAACGGAAAGAGAAGTTTTGAAATCAGAGACCAGAAATCAGATCTTTATTTCTCCCACTTTGAAGTCCAAAACTACTGCAATCTCATCTCTACATGGGGATAGTGATACCTTCATTATAGGGTGACTGAGAAAATGAAACAATTTGACTTTTTGTGTACAAAAGCTTTTCTGGACACTGTACTAAAAATTTAGAGTGTGTGATTTCTAATCAACATGTTCAACTAGTACATAATAAAGAGAAGGGAAGGAAGTAGATTTAATACAGGTGAAATATTCATATGTCCCTATAATTATAATTAAGGCCACCTTGGGAATAAAATGCTATGGTAACACTCTTTATATAAATTCAAATTATGCTCTTAATTTTCTATCCCAAGAGAAAAAGCACATGATTGCACATCAAAAAATATGTCTGCTCAGTGGCTGAAGTTTCAGATTGGAGTTAATTTCAAGGTTGATTGGAATGTCAGAGTTAATGATTTTGTCCCCGAAAACTTGGAATTCATAATTATCCTAAAGACTATAAACAGTGCTAGAAAGAGCCTATTTATCTTCAGCTTGTTTCCTCCCCCCCAAAATTTCCCAGAATTACTCCCTACCATAACCTCTTTATGCAATAATCTCAACTGCAAGCAAGAGTGGTTAAAATTATGGCCCCTGACACTCTCTTGAATTTATAAACCAGTCACTCTGTTATCAGTGTTTTCATTAGGTCACCAAGATTGTTTAATCAGAAACTGACATGATTCCCCCACCCTGACCCCCACAGTGTCTGAGTGAGGCTAAATAAAAGATGGCAGAAAAAACACATCAATAAATAGGTTGGTTTGCAACCTAGTTAATGAAACACACGTATCAAAAAGAGAAGCGAAAGAAGCAACGTTCTTGAAAAATGGGAAAGTAGTTCGTTTTCGGTAGCAAACTAGGACTGAGACAGGAGACAGGAGCGGAAAGGAGGGAAGAGGAAAAAGGAAGAGAAGGGAGGAGAGGGAAGCCAGGAGAGACAGAGTGAGAGAGGAGAAGGGAGGAGGAGGAGGAGAGGAAGAGAAAGAGGAGGGGGAGAACGAAGAAAAGACCAAAAATCAAAAAGAAGAAAAGAAAAGAAAGCAAAAGTGAATTCAGTCCTGCAAAAGTTTATGATAACATTCATTTCCAAGAAGAATGGGCTTGGTCCCCTATTGTGGCATCCAGTGTCACTGGTATTTAAACGACTCCACCATCCAGGGATTATTTATGAACTCCAAGACTGTAAATCTTTTCTGTGTGACCTTGGAGCATGGCTTATGTCCTTTGGGATGTGCTATATGATACAGCTAAACCTCCGTTCCAGCCCATTCCCCACCCTTGATGCCTTTCTCTCCACAGTCTTTCAGTCTTCTCACATTAACTTGGAATTCCGCACTGGCAGAGCTAGAGGGCTCTTGGAGGTCATTTAGTCCAGCCCTGCTGTTCTAAAGAGAAACTAAAACCCAGAGAAGAACGGCAGCTATTTCTCCAAAAACCCAAGACTGGAAAAACAACGCTTCTTCCAGTCTGGGATGCCTCAGAAAGATGAGATTTTATATGGGGCTGCAATTGGGATTAGAGGACCAGGACTTGTCTGTACACCTTTCTCCTGATTCCTTCACTACCACTTCCAGTGCTCAGTGATTCTTTTGACAGGAAGCAGTCTTTTGCTTTTGAGGGAGAATAATGATATTCTTGTGCCAGGCACTGAGCTCCATGTTTCATATCCACGACCTCATTTAATCTTACAGCAAACCAATAGAATCCAATGCATGGATTATATGAGTCCTGATTTCCTTCTCTGAGCCTCAGTTCCTTAATCTGTAAGATGACCTTCCCAAGGTCACATAAAATAAGTTCCAGAAACAGAGTCCAATGCATAAATTTGTCTGCCTTTCAAATAGCAATTGTACTGTGGGGAGAAGGAGTATATTTTGGAATGAAATCATATTGAATAAAGACACACAAAAATGAAAGTTATCAATAAGTTCTGAGTATTATTTTCAGAACCATTCCTAAGAGCAGATGGATAGAGATGGAAAGCTGGGGGAAGAAAACAGAAGTGTTCATTCATCTGCTTTTCCATAGTCTGCTGGGTTGTAGTAACAATTGTATTAGTCAGGTGGGGCTGGTGCCCTACATCTATAACAAGCACGGCTTTATTGTTATGCCACTGAGATTTGAGAGTGACTTCTTGCCCATTTCACAGTCCAATCAGGTGTCTGTCAGACAACCTTCTTCATGGTGATTCAGTACCAAGGTCCCTCCCATTTTGTGGCACTGCTATCTCTAACATGTGACCTCCAACACTACCATCAGCAAGGAAAGCAAGGTGGAACGTTGGGAGAAGAGAATACATCACTATTACCAACCTTTCGTTGGCTTCCCCGTGAGTGCACGGGGTTGGAATGAGGTTTAGCTATGTGCACGGGAAGAGGAAAAGAAACCAAATCTTTGGTAAGCATTAGTGTTCCCTGCCATAGTATATTGGCTTAGATAGGCAAAAAATTCTCCCATTATTGTCAGAAGAGATTACCCCAATGACAATGTGACTTCAATATTCTCAGAATGAGACTCCGAGAGGAGAATTGCCTATGATCGAGGCCACACAGAGGCAGAAAAGCTCAGGTCAGGTTCCATAGTTCTTCCCTTCCAGGTCCCAGGCAATCCACCTGCCAACAAAAGGAGGTAGGTAACCTCTGGCTCCTCCTTACCTAGCAAAGCCTCCGCAAGGAGTTTCTCAACACTGAGCTATGAAAACAATCACACAGACACTCCTTCATTACTCTGATGAGAATCTCCAGACATATGCACCCAACAAAGGAAGAGCTCGGGATTTTTTGTCTAAATTCTTGGAATCATTGAGTCAAACTGGCCTGGGAAATCTCAGGAAGCCATGTTGGCACGATGTTGGTGGTGGAGATTAGGCATCCTGGCTTCTCTCTCAGAATTCTCTAAGCTTCCAAGAGCAGAGACCCTGAGGTTTCTGCCCATGAGATAACTGAAAAAATTTTCCCTAAAACCTCCCCATACACAGTAATGGCTTACAGATCATGGACAATTAAAGCATAATCTTTAAATGCAAAGGGTAGGTTTGTTTCAGTATGTGATTGATAAAATAAAATCAACTGTATATTAAAAATTAAAATTAAAAAAAGAACACTGGGAAATGAAGTATTACTTGAAACCAAACTAGAGTCGAGAAATGTGGATTTGAGGCCTGACTGTGACACTACTAACTCGTATGATCCTGGACAGTCAAGTACCACCCTTTCTGAATCTGGACATTTTCTTCACCTGAAACCAAACGTGTTAGGTTCAGTGGTTCTCAACTGGGGTCGGCAATGCCCCCTAGGGGCATTTGTCAAAGTGTGCAGGCATTTTCCGATTGTCACAATGACTGGAAGACCAGCGTGTAGCTGGTACCAGCCAGGAAAATTCCAGTGTGTGGGATAGTCTCACCCAAAGAAGAATTGTCCCTCCCACAATGTCAATGACACCCGTGTGGAAACAAACGAACAAAAACCTTCTGGAGCCAGGCACGGTGGCTCAAGCCTGTAATCCCAGTACTTGGGAGGCAGAGGTGAGAGGATTGCCTGAGCCCAGGGGTTTGAGACCAGCCTGGGCAACTTGGCCAGACCTCATCTCTACAATAAATCTAAAAATTAGCCAGGCATGGTGGCACGTGGCTGTGGTTCCAGCTACTTGGAAGGCTGAGGTGGAAGAATCACCTGAGCCCAGCAGGTCAAGGCTGTGAGCGTGCTACTGCACTCCAGCCTGGGTGACACAGTGAGACTCCCACTCAAAAAAAAAAAAAAAACCATCAACCATCTGGAAAATATCTCACTGCTAGGATCAATAATTTTTAATATAAAATTGGCTTAACTTTCTGCTTTGGTAAATAGGAAACTCACAGTAAATTGGAGAATTCTCACTGCCAGCTCTGTATAGCCTAAGTCCTTAGTATTACAATGCTCTCTACCTCTTCTTTTCCTTTTTATCACTACATGCTATCACATACACACACACACACACACACACACACACACACACACACACACACACACACACACACAAATACAGACACTAATTTAAAGGTTTTTGAGCTTTTCATCCTTACTTTAATGATTCAATTGTAATTGAGTAATTTTTTCTGTTGTCATGATACTTTAAAAAGATAGATTTCTACTTAATATCACATTGTTTCATTGTGAGCTGTTTATACACCTTTCTCTCACTAGACCAAACTCTTTAATAACCAGGAATATGTCATTTATTCATTCAGTCACTCAAAATAAACTTTTTAGTAGCTAGTCTAAATTGAACTCTTATTATATACAGAATCGGCACTAAGATCTTTTCATGTATTAAGCTCATTAGCCCTTAGGTACTGTTCAGTGCTGTAATTATCCGCATATTACAGATGAGGAAATTGAGGAGACAAGAAGTTAAGAAACATGCCCAGAATACACAACTACAGATTGTGTTAGGAACTGGAGACCCCGAGATGGAAGTCAAGTTCCTGAACTCAAGTAGCTGGCATTTCAACCAGCAGATAAACTGATCTATAGAGAAGAGCATGACAGAGTCCCCAGGAATAACGGCAGAGCATGCCAAATGATCACCAAGAGGCACGAAGCGCGGTCTCTGAAAAAGAAGACACCCAGAGAAGGGATGCCTGAGCTGAAGTCAGAGGCCTATTCGGAGCAGGTCAGAGAAGCAAACTGAGCAGGACACCCCAACAGGGAACTCCCAAACAAGTGCACATTAAAGGCACCACAAATGCTCAGCAGTACAAGCCATGGCTCTGAAATCCCAGAGAAAAGGTGCTTTGCTCAAGCCCCAGAGTCAGATTCTAGTGGGAAATAGAGCGAATAAATGGTTGGGACACAGCTTATAACCTTGGTGAAAGTCCTTTTTTGTAATATAAATGTGTTCTCCCTATCTTTCTCAGTTAGGGTTTCACAGCAAGGAGAGACGGGGGGAATCAAGCCCTTCCCAAAAGCCACATCTATGTATAGGCACCTTCCCTGCTATTTCATTTAATCCCTGCCCCTGTTCTAAAAGGTAAGCACTATTATCCCATTTTGTAAGTGGGAATACGGAAGCTCAGAGAGAACAAAAAGGTAGTAAGTAGCCAAGTCAGGAATTAAACTCAGATCTTGTTTGACTTCAAAATCCAAAATCCTTAGAAGGGTACCACACTACTCCTGGCGTCTCACCTACATTCCCTCAAAGTAGCCAGTGTGCATCAACTCTGCCGTCCCTGGGACTCCAAAAGACTCTAGAAATCCCCCTGTTGGGTCTGCTACGGTACCTTGACATCAGTGTTTACTTGAAAAGCTTTTCTCCCCTCTTCTGTGTGGTCTGAAGCAGCAAATCCAATGTCAATTTTGTTCATGCTCAATCTCAGCTTAGATAAACCAGTGAGCACAGTGTATACAATAAAGCTCCCTGCCAAGTTATAAACGAAGTAGTCAAAGAAACAAACACAAAATCAAATGAAGATCTAATTAGCTTGGTCCAATCACTCTGTTCCCTTCCAGCTAGTCTAGGATAATCTATAACAAACACCAGGAAAGCAAAATAAATTACCTAGTTTCAAGTATTTTTTTTTCTCTTTCACTTTTTTCGTCTTTCCTTCTCTCTCTCCCGCTCTCCAATTGTTTTCCTTTTTTCTACATTTTTCTCTTTATTTTCTTCTCTTTCTTTCTCCTTCCATTCTTTTCTTTCTCTTTTTCCTTCTTCCTCTCCTACCTTGCTTTCTTCATTTGTTCTATTTGCCTCTAGGACTAAAAAAAGGAGATTTAGCCTGGGAGAGACCTAAGGCCTCTCATAAAAGCCAAACTCTGAAAGTGATCAGTCAGTTTTCACGCTCTGACACAAGTAGCCTTGAACTACAAAGCACCTCTAACACCTTTTAGCAATGAAACTGGATATAGGATGCTCTTGAGATGCTGGAATCAGAATGAGTCTCCTGCTCTCAAACTGTCTTCTTGCCCACGGTAGGTAGGGACTGCTCCTTCTGAAACACCAGCAGGAAGGAAGCCTGGAGTATGGACCAAGGGCCTCCTAACCTAAACCCTTTTTCATTTCTCAGTCCCAGCCCCAGTTGGGAAAATCCATTCCAAGCAGAGAGAAGAAAATGGCAAGTGAGCCAAGCTTTAGCTTTTTAATAATGTGAAAATTGAAGCAATTGAGGAATGGTTATTAATAAACATACAGTTCATGCTATGAAAGCATGGAAATTTTTCCTCTGTAACATAGCACAACCATGAGGGTGGAAATGTTGACTCATTAAAAATGAACCTCTGTCTCAAACTTCCAGCAATCCGGAGGAAATATACACAGTGGGAGGAGCTCGAAGCTTGGAGTTAAACTCGGTTCACCACCTACAAGTTGTGTGACCTTAGGCAGGTCCCATCCCCTTCTTAAATATCTTCACCTATAAAATGGGACAAGCAAATAACAAATGGATCTCCCTTTAAAGAGTTGTCTCGAGGGTGATATGAAGCAAACAATGTCCAATCACAGTTCAATCAAAAGGGTGCCATACTGAGTGTTGCCAATACTCAAGGACTCTTCTCCACATTTCCTCAACTGCTGTGTGATCAAATGAAAGTCACTTCACATTTCTGAGTCCCACATTCCCTCTATTCCAAACAAAATTAAACCGTTAAAGATGCAAAATGATGCAGTCACTCTTGAAGACAATTTGGCATTTTTTTACAAAGTTAACATGTAACATACCAATCCCACCACTGGGTATTTATCCTAGAGAAATGAAAACTGATGTTCACACAAACATCTGCATGCAAATGTTTATAGTAGGTTCCTTCTTAGTCACTAAAAAGTGGAAATAACACATGGGTGAATGAATAAACAGACTGTGGTACATCCATAACATGGAACACTATTCAGCAATAAAAAAAGAACAACCTTGATAAGTGCAGCGTGAATTTCACAGGTATTATGCTGAGTGATGGGAGCTAGCCTCAAAAGGTTACATACTATAAGAGGCCATTTATCTGTCATTCTCCATTCTCAAAAAGATAAAACTGCTCTGATGGAGGACAGATCAGTGGTTGCCAGGGTGAGGAGCACAAGGAACATGTGACTATAGACAGACAGTATTGAATGAGCTTTGTGGGGGAAATGGAGTTATTCTGTATCCTGATTGTGATAGCGGTTGCATAAATCTACAAGTGTTCACATTCTTAAAACTGTAACCAAAAAAGAGGGCATTTTGCTCTGTCAGTTTAAAACAAATAAAACAATAAATTGAGTGGAAATAATGATAATAATAAATCACTCTGTCCATCACAAAGTACTTTCATTTGGTTCTCACAGCTTAGAAATTACAACTGAGAGGCATGACATGACTTGCTTGGTAAAGACTGATATAATACTTGAATCCTAGCCCCTCAATTTCAAATCCTGGGCTCTTTCCATCACGTCTCACTAGGTGATTCTTGAAGTCCTTTTTTTTTTTTTTCCCTAAGAAGTTCTGTGAGTTGTGAATATTTGCAGGAGGAAGCAATTATATATTGTCTATTTTTTGTCTTGTTTTGTTTTGTTGTTTCCAAGTTCCTATGTCAACCTGCTAGTACTCCTGGGAAGATTTATATCTTCTTAGAGGAAAACAAAATAAGCCAATGCACAATTCAGTAAAAATGACACCTTAGTGAGAAAGCACTTTTTGCCTGGCTCTTTGAATGAATGATTAGAAAAATAAATTGTTGTAAATGTTAAACGATTCATTCATGTATCAATTCATTCAACACACCTTTACTCAGCCACATCATGGGTCGTGCTGTGACTTTGCACAAACCATTTCTCCAGCTGTGAAAACTCTCCCTACATTCCTTTCTGACTAACTCCTACCCATTCTTCAGATGTCCGCTGCAACATTACTTCCTCCAGGGTTCTTTTTCTGTCTTATTCCAACAAGCTGACTTAGGTGCTGAGTATCCCCATAGCATCCTGTCTATTGCTCTGCATTGATGTTAATAATTTTTCTTTTTCGTTCTTTCTTTCTTTCTCTTTTTCTTCTTTTCTTTTTTTGAGTCAGAGTCTCATTCTGCCACCCAGGCTAGAGTTCAGTGGCACATTCATGACTACTGCAGTCGCCACCTGCTGGGCTCAGGGGATCCTTCCGCCTCAGCCCTCCAAGTAGCTGGAACTACAGGCACGTGGCCACCATGCCTGGCTAATGTTTTTGATTTATTGTAGAGACGAGGTCTCACCAAGGTGCCCAGGCTGGTCTCGAACCCCTGGGCTCAGGCAATCCTCTCACCTCCACCTCCCAAAGAGCTGAGATGACAGTGACAGTGAGACACCATGCTTGGTCTGATGTTAATAGTTTCAGTATAGCATCTGTGTCTTCCACTAGACTGAGCACTAGAAGGAAGAGATCAGGTCTGAATCATTTAGCACAGGCCTTTGCATAGTTAAGGAGTTTTCATTCATTCAACAGTTGTTTACAAGTTTGTTTATTTTTCTCTATGGAAGGCAATGTTCTTCTGCAAAGAAAAATATACAGACCATATCCACATGGGACTTATAATCTGAAATAAAAGAGACGGTGAAAAAAACAAATGGCATGCGTCACTTCTTAATACTATACCGTATGTCAGTGAATAAAAAAATTAAAGCAGCAAAGGGCTGGAGTGGAATGGATTCCTCTGAGGAAGAAGCATTTGAGCAGAAATCTGAATGAGACAGCACTTCCCATTCAACATTCACCCAGCAGCACTAACTGAGAGCCTAGTATTGTTCTTCCTTTTTTTTTTTTTTTCCCCCTCAATCTTCTAGGCTGCAAGTCCTTCCCTGGACCCCAGGGCTTGGAAAACCTGGGCCCATCAACTAATATAGGAATCTGGGGCCCTGCTCCCCACGGTGATTGAGTCAATTGGGAGTTTATTTGCCCAGCTCTGGGGTACTCCCCACACTCCATTGCCTCTGACAACCTGAGCAAACCTCTCCTGGGCCTGGGGTGATGGGAGCAATTTTGTTTTAGAATCCGGGTTGGTGTTTAGATTTCAATCTAGTAACCTACCAGTCTCCAGCCACTTGAGAACTTGGCTTCCTTTGACTCATAAAGTGCCCTTTATGCCTTGGAGGTGACATAAAATATCATTCCATCTTTGACCTGAAATATTCCCAACTGGCGCATGAAATGGGCCTTTATGGTACATCAAAGGCCCATAACTGTATCCTTTCCTGGACCTTTGATATTTTAATATTTGGCCAGTGAAATTATTATCTCTTCAATCCACAGAGCACTTATTTATTTTGTTGGTTATATCTTTGTTATTGCTTCAGTGGTGGGAGAGGACCAAGCAAGAAAGGCGCCCAGCCTCCCGGCTGCCCCAGATTTGGACGTCCTCTAACTTTTATCTCTAAAAGCTAGGGAACTTGGTGTTTGAACTCCTTTGGCTCTGGTCTCCTAAGGGAAATGTCAGATAGCATCCCCCTTAACAAGCACCTCTAATTTATGCTCCTCAGAAGCCAGCCAAGTTCCTTCAGTGGCCTTCCATGGGCTAGCTGGGTCTTGAGATTTTGATTTTAAAATAAGAGCCACCACTTCATTATTACCAGAGGCATGCTGCTCACTTCCAGCTAAGAACAGTTGAATACCTACTGTGTGCCTCCTTGTAAGTCAGAAACCTGGGAACCATCTGAAATTCTTTTTCCATGTATTTATTCATTCAAGAATGATTCATTGAGAGTCTGTGTTGCATCTGGCTCTGGGTTGGACACCAGTTATAAGATGTTCTGCTCACATATACCCTTTAGTTTAAGTCCCCTCTCCAACAATCTCCTCATCTTAAATAATTACCAAATCCTATGGATCCAGCCTCCTAAATAATTCTCAGATTCATCCCCCTCTCTTTACCCTCTACCACTGCCTTAGATCAGGATCTCGTCATCTCCCAACTGAATTGCTACAACCTTCTCTTAACAGGATTCTTGACTGCCAGTGTTATCCCTTATCATCTACCAGGGATCCATCCATCGGCATCCATCTAAAACTCAAATCTGACTTCATCAGTGTTCTGCTTCTAACCTCTCAAACTTAAATGGATTCAAGGTCTGGGCAGGGAACAAAAATAAGTAAAGTAACAGGGTAGGATCAGGGCTTGGGATACAGTAGAAAGGAAAATTGGAGAGTGCATACTCCACCTAAATGAAGGCCCCACATCACGCAAAGCACATGGTTGGGCTAACTCCAGGCCACCAGCTTGAAAGCTCTGGCTCAGGCTGAATTCCCACTCCTTAGCCTCTTACTTCGGCCGCCTCCTGTTCTGGCCTGGATCTAGCTCTTCAGTCTCATTCCTCACCCTGCTCATTCCCTACCCCTGTTTCTATACTGTGCTGTAGCTATATTAAATTACTTACTTTAATTTTCCAAAAACCATACATGTTCACACCTTCATGCATTTGCTCACAGCAGTATATTTCCCTAAAACTATCCCTGTTTCTCACCTAGAGAGTTCTGTTTCATCTTTCAAAACGTATCCTCCAATATTGCCTCCTCTGGAAGGTCTCCTATGACTGTCTAGAAAGAATGGATCAGTCCCTCTCTGTCTTACTTCCTTGCCTTGTACAATCTTCTTCAGTTGACTTTCTATCACTTTGCATTTATTGATTAGAGAGTGAGGTAGACAGGCATAAACAGCGTGTCCCCTGTGGCCAGTGCTTGCTGGGTGACGCTGGGCAATCTTTGCTGCCCTGCTACCTTGCACTAAGCAGGCACTTCTGTAGAAGTGTGAAAACTGAATTACCAAATTCAGTGTCAAGTAATTTCACATACTTCCTATTGAAGGTTTACAAGAAGCAACCTGAGACATATGTGTCATTATCACCCCCATTTTCCGAGTGAGGAAACTGAGGCTCAGAGAGCCTCACACAGAGGCTCTAGCCCACTTCCAACAAGGCAACCCATCTGACTCTCAAGTCAAGTGCAAGTACACCAGTTGAGAGTTCAAAAAATACCAGTGATATTTTTCAAATAGGTCAAACAATGCTAAAGTCAATAATGGTAGAAGAAGATGAGAGAGGAAATATACAAAATGAGTCCAGTACACAAGGCCTGTGGCTCTGCTTGAGCATGTGCTAGGGTTTATAGATTGTTACTGCATGAAAAGCCCTACACTATTACACAGGTATCCTGGGTTCTGGCCCTGTCTTGCTTATAAATTGCTAAGTAATCTGGGGCAAACCTCCCTACTTGGAGCTTTCAATTCTTCACCTTTAAACATAGATGCTAGACTCCCCGGTAATTCCTGCTGTGTGTCTCTCTAATTTCATGTCACCAACATCTGAGAGGCAGCAAAGGTTGCGTTGCTCCTGGGTCCTCCATTCCTGACCAAACCCCCACCCCACCCCACCCCCCCATACGCACACATTCTTCCTGCTCCACCACACCCTTCAGAGATCCTAGCACCTGGGAGGCCAGGGAACAGATGTGGAGAAAAGCAGCAGTGAACAATAATGACCCGAATTCCTCACATCAAGTGGGCAGTTTTCCAGGGGGAGCAGACCATTCAAACGTGTGACCTCCCACAACGGGGGGTCCTGCTTTTTTAAAGGACTTGCAGTTCCCATCATCTTTGTTTGTAGCTTTATAATGCAAGGCTGAAGAATTCACGAATATTGGATAGGGAAAATGTCAACAATTCTTAAATGTATTTGATTCCTATCCCTTCCCTCTTAAAAAAAAAAAAAAAGCAAAAGAAAGAGGGAAATACTCTGAATACAAAAATTTACTGACTTTTCAGGAATAGTTTACTGATCTTGTTATAACCTGTAGATTTCACAATGTTTTTCTGCCCCTTCAAATCCATACCTCATACTGGATGCAAGAGCCTGACAGTGGAGATCTGGGGGAACCTCTTATAGATCAGCCCTCATCAACCCTAGCCTGGGCTATGACAGTGGTAGAGAAAACACAGAGAAGGAGATTAACGTGAGAGGTAATTCAGAAACAGAATCCACACGACTTAGTTAATGATAAGATGTGGGAGATGAAACCACGGAGGAAGAGACGAGGAAAAGACTTCAGTTCTGATTTGAGTGATGGGGTAGACAGATGGTGGTACCCTTTCTATGGAGAAATGACATAGAAAAGAAGGGTACATTTGAGGCACAAAAGTGATGAGTTCGGTTTTGGGCATGTTGAATTTAAGGTGTGACATTCAAATGCTCAGGAAATGGTCGAACCCCACTTTGGTAGGTGGTATTATTGCTAAGATACGTGTTGTTCTTTCTTATTGGCCCCTTCCCATTGGACCTATCCCTGACAAGAACCATAATTTCTACCCCACGGACACTGAACTTGTCTATGTGACTTAATTTGTCCAATAAAATGTTAAAGAAATGACATAGCCATACAACAGTTCTGCCATGTGTTTGGGACTGCTCTTTCCACTCTGATCCAGTAAAAAATCAAAAACAAGAAAACCCTGGAGTAGAGAGTTATAGGTGATCAAAGAGAGCAAGACATGACATAAATCTGAGTTATTACAAGTTAACAATAATTGAGGGTTAGTTGTTACTGCAGCCAAACTTAGCCTAAACTAAGTGATATACTCACCCTCTCACTTTATGGAAGAAGAAACTAGGGCCCAGAGTAGGAAAAAAAATTCTCAAGACTTTAGAATCTTAATAAAGAGTATTTTTTTCTCATATCCATGCAGAAGTTCTCATGTCAACAGTCTTTGTGTTCCTTGAAATTAATCTGCTAGAATTGAATACCTTGGTAGCATAGCCCAGTTTCCTTTTTAAAAAATAAGTAAAACATTATTTTCTTTTCCTCTGCAGAGATTTCATCTGCAGAGTTTTTTTTTTCCTCAGTTCAAAGGTTCCTGTACAGCATCAAAGCCCGTTAAATGAGATTTCTTTCCCACTAATTTCCCTTCCAACTCCACAATACTGACTTTATACACAAAAATTTTACTTGAAGTAAAGGCCAGGTGTGGGACTTTTTAAGACAAAAAGTCATTTAAAAATATTTGTGTAGTGAAGGAGAGATCCCAGGACCAGGAGCTAAAAGATTATAATTTTCCTCCTACCTGAGCCACGATATTGCTGTGAGATCTTGAAGGGTTCACTTCACCTCTCTGGGCCTCTGTTCCTTATGTGTCATAAGGAATCATATATGTCATGCCTATTCCTAAGGATTATTTAAAGATAAAACAAGGGTCTATTTGTAAGTGTTATTTGAAAGACTGAAAGTTGAAAGCATAGATGTGCGTGCGGAGGTGTGGGACTCCCAAGATCAAGTAGTGCCAAGTAACCTTGGACAAGCAGCGTCTTGGCACAAGGGAAAATTACAGCTGCCTGCTGAAAGCATGTGCATCCTGCCAGGCCACTGGGCAGAAGTTTGGATGGAGGAAAAAGATTTTTGAAGTGCTTCTAGCATCTGGGTTTCCCAAAGAGTAGGATTTCTAACCTAAGTTTCAAGGGGGCAGGGTTCTTGGGGCCTATTCTGCTGAGGTGGTGATGCTGGTCATCCCCTGAACTGAGAACAATATAATGCGAGTCTAATAAGACTAATAATCCAGTTGTAGCCTGTTTTTGTTGACCCTCTTTCTATGAGAAACTGAGTTTCAGAGAGGGTAGGACATGGAAAATGGAGCCCCAAGGATAACTTTTGATGAAAAGAAAAATATCGTTGAAGGCACCCTTTAAAAGCTGGAAGGTGGGCTGGAGGGGGTGATATGGAGGAGGGGCGGTCGGATGATGGGAGACCATTCCAACCCTCTAGAGGAAAATATTTGAAGCCTGGGCCACATAGACAACTAAAGTTCCAGTTCTGGGAATGAACTGGGAATACTGTAAAGATAGGTCGTTTACTCAAGGTCATGTGACAAATGAGTGGAAAAACAGGCCTAGAACCCTGGTCTTATGCTTTCAGCCCAGTTTTCTTTTCTTGTCTTGTCTTTTTTTTTTTTTTTCCAAGTTGGAGTCTCTCTCTGCTGCCCAGGTTGGAGTGCAGTGGCACATTCACGGCCACCCCAGTGTCCACGTGCTGGATTCTGGCAATTCTTCTGCTTCAGCCTTCCAAGTAGTCAAAATACAGGCACTACCCCATGCCAGGCTAATTTTTTATTTATTTATTGTAGACTTGAGTTCTTACCAAGTTCCCCAGGCTGGTCTCAAACCTGCGGGCTCAGGCAATCCACTCACCTTGGCTTCCCAAAGTGCTGGGATTCCAGGTTGAGTCACCTGAGCCCAGTTTTCTTTCTCTTATTTCATATTCTCGCATAAGTACAAAAATATTTCTCAGAAAATAACTGGAAAATTATATGTAAAAAAAGCCTTGGATCCTAAAGAACACTTTTTTAACAAGATGGGACAAACCTTGGAAAATGGCTTCCACTTCATCTAACAAACCTATCAGGGGTGGACTCACACTTGCTGTCTTTCCTTTTGCCCTCTCCCTCACCACTCTCTTTAAAAGAAACACTGAGTATGCACCAAGAGTGTTTTAGGAATTCAATTAGTGAAAAGAGTATACATGTGTGTGTATATAATTCTTTAAAAGGGAATCGATGAAAACAAACCTTTTCATGATTTAAGATCATTCATTTAAGATGGGGATCATCAAGTAGCTTTTGAAAAAGGCCAGATAGGCTGAGCTCGGTGGCTCAACCTGTAATCCTGTGCTTTGGGAGGCCGAGGTGAGTGGATTGCCTGAGCCCGCAGGTTCGAGACCCACCTGGGCAACCTGGTGAGACCTCATCTCTACC
>NW_007232239.1:36234-37900 GCF_000164805.1 Carlito syrichta | reverse complement strand
GGAAGGCTGAGGCGGAAGGATCGCCGGAGCCCAGCAGGTCAAGGCTGCGGTGGCCGGGAGAGGCCACTGCACTCCAGTCTGGGCGACAGAGTGAAACTCCAACTCAACAAAAAGAGAAAAAGGTCAGATAATAAAAATACCAGGCTCTGTTGCAACTATTTAACTCTGCCATTATTAGGCAAACGCAGCCATAGGCAATACTTTCACAAATGGGGTATCTGGGTTTCAATAAACCTTTACTTGCAAAACAAGGAATGGGTTGGATTGGGCTCAGATGCTGTCGTTTGCAGCCCTCCCACTTTAAGATAAGGTTACTCATCAACATGTTATCTAAAAGTCAAAAACATTGGGACCAACGCAAAGGAAGTAATTAACATTCGATAATCGTGTCAGCATGAGTTTTTAAAATGTGTTTAAATACTAATATTTTGGAATTTTTGTATTACACTTATTAAACATTTGAATAATTATAATACAGCCATTTATGGAATATCATAGAGCCATTAAAACAAAGGTTATGGAGTCTGTAGAGTTGCATTGAGCATTTACTACCTACTGAGCACTGTTCTAAGCATCTTACATGAAATAACTTACTTAGTCCTTCCTGCTACACCTGTGAGGTAGGAGCTACTATCTATCCTCATTTATCAATAATGCTTTTATTATGCTTGCAGGGTTCCTATAATGTGTACATAGCTAGACAGGGGAGAAAAAAAGGAGAATTTTCTAGTTCTCAGATTGCTCATAGACATAGATGCCCAACTAATCCCATACCTTTGCCTCTTGGGTAGCTCACTCCTGGACTCCTGTCCCCTTAGAAAAGATTCCTATTAACTCTAAATGGATCAGAGACCTAAACGTAAAACCTCAAACCATAAGAACCTTAGAAAATGAAGGACATACCCTCATGGAAATTGGAACTGGCATCCAATTCCTGAACAAAACCCAAAAACCACAGGCCATAAGAGAGAAGACAGACAAGTGGGACCTCATTAAACTGACAAGCTTCTGCAAAGCCAAAGAAACCATCAAGAGAACAGGGAGACAGCCTACAGATTGGGAAAAAGTATTTGCCAACTGCACGTCTGACAAAGGCTTAACATCTTGGATCTACAAGGAACTCAAACATGCTGAAAAGAAAAAAACAAACAACCCCATTATAAAATGGGCAAAAGATATGACAGACACTTCTCAAAGGAAGACATCCAAGCAGCCAACAGACACATGAAGAAATGTTCAACCTCACTAATCATCAGGGAGATGCAAATCAAAACCACGCTGAGATACCACCTAACTCCAATCAGAATGGCAATTATCAATAACTCAAAAAATAACAGTTGCTGGAGAGGGTGTGGCGAAAAGGGAACACTTCTACACTGTTGGTGGGAGTACAAACTAGTGCAACCTCTGTGGAAAACAGTATGGCGATTCCTAAAAGCTCTAAATATTGACCTCCCATATAACCTCACAATCCCCCTACTGGGAATATGCCCTGAAGAACTCAAATCACTACCAAAAAGATGCCTGCACACGTATGTTTATCGCAGCATTGTTCACAATAGCAAGAACCTGGAAGCAACCCTGTTGTCCATCAAAAGAGGACTGGATTTAAAAAATGTGGTACATATACATGATGGAATACTATGCAGCCATAAAAAAGAACAAA
>NW_007232239.1:0-36214 GCF_000164805.1 Carlito syrichta | reverse complement strand
CTCACTCATACAGTGGACCTTGAACATCCAACGTAATACTATAAGAAAATGACTGACAGTGGTGGGAAACTATGGTGGGGGGGAGATGGGATTAACGGTAGTAAATATCTGTCTGGGGACGGGGAGACACCTCTTATCAACAAGGGTGCCTGAACGAAGCATATTTGTATACCCAACCCTTAACTGTACCCCACAATATCATAATAAAAAATATTGATTATAAAATTTTTTTAAAAAAGAAAAGATTTCTTAGTGAAAACGCTGCCTCCAAATTCTAATAATTTCCAAAAGCTGAAGGATTCATAGTTTTCCAAAGCTGAGTTATCATTTTTACTTATGTTTCTATATTACTGGGAAAATGGGAAGCCTGAACTGCTCTCTGACTGAGTACGTTTTCCAGAGAAAGACGGAATGTAGCACATGAACCTTCATTCTTAACCCATGTTTGTTTTTTATCATAAATATTCTCTCAGCCTAGTCCAGAAGGAGAGCAGAGTCAGACTGCTCTATTCTGGCCCTAGCACTAACTAGCTAGGTGAATTTGAGCCTCTCACTCAGCCTCCCTGGGTGATGGTTTTCCTACATATTAATTGGAAACATGAAAATAGATAATACCCAAGCTATTTTTCAGCTCTAAAATGTTCTATGTTCCAGAAAGGGGGGAGGGGCAATACTGAAATTTGAAATACTGAAATCCTGGTCTTTAATACTTTTGTTATGGATATGAAAAAAACTGAGGCCCCAAGACTGCTCACAGATTCTGGTCTCAGCTCTGTCACCATTTTATTCTCCAACCTTAAGCAAGTCCTGGACCTCAGTTTCCTAAAAGTAAAAGAAAAATAATTATTAACTCTTAAATTTGCTATGTACCAAACACGAATCTAAGCTCTTTATGTATATTCACGCACCTTTTTTATCACCTTATTTCTTCAGGAATTTATTTGTATTGAATTTTATAAAAGTGTTGGCTTGTGGCACATTGAACGTTTTAAAAAATAGTCTTGTGGTAGTGTGAGAAGCCCTGCTATCAAAGAAAGTCCCTGGACTCAAAATCAAGAGATCTTGGCCATGGCCTCTGTCAGCTGAGCTAATAGATGTCAAAGAGACTTTAGCTGGACAGTGGGCCTCCCTGGACGAGCTATAACTTGCTCTAAACTGTAGACTATCAAAGATGGCCTCATATTAAAAATCAAATCACCACTTTCTGTGGTATGGAGGAGGGGTGATGTTGAAGTGTAAAGGGAGGGAGAGGAAGGAAAAGGAAGGGAAATAAAATTGAGATTATACTCTTGCTGCCCTTCTTATTTTATTATGTTGTGAAGGAGACTGGAAAAGACAGATCAAGGCAATAATTTTTTCTGACTTTAAAGAAAATCAAACACTAAAAATAAAAAAGATGAAGCTCAGCTCAGCACTCCTTTGGAAGTCTCTAATAATCAAGAGGCAGGACCTAACTTCTCCTTGTGCCCAAGAGGGTCCACACCTGCCCATGACTTCATGTCCTCTGCTTGTTGATTCCTGTCCTGTCCAGCCCTCCACCCAGGCTAAAATGAAATAGGTGTTCCATTTGTTCTTCTTCCAAATGCTGTCCTTTGAGTTCGGGTTTCCTACCCCAAGAACCAGAAAAGCCCTCTCTACCTCTGCCAGGGTTTGGAACCATCCAGTTTCCCACTGAGAAATCCAAAATCATAGCCTAAGGAGCACTACAGGGGCAATTTCAGACCCTGGACTTTCATTCTTTTGTTTCAAATATGGAAAAACTGAGGTCCCAAGACTGCTCAGAACTGGGCCCCAGATTTCTTGACTCTCAAAAGCGGGCTCCCTTTCACCAACTCCACTCTCGCTTGCTTCCCTGAAATTGCCTTCGTTTGCTCCATTAAATGCTTGTGTCAGGACCAATCTTGGCATTGAGAGTGTGAGTTCATTTTTCACTCTGAAGTTCCGTGGGCAGGTAATTTTATTTCCATTGCCCTGAGGGGAGGAATTCATGAAGCATGTGGCATGCAGTTCAAAGAGAGTGGCAGAATGAAAATATGCCCACCCACCTCCCTAGTCCCCCCACCCCCACCCCAACCATTTCTCATCTTGTCTTACAGCTCAAACCAAATACGAGTCTACATGAAAGAAGAAACATTTGCTGGTGTTTTTTAAGTTAAGTACAGCCAAGGGCGATGACTGCCCCAGACTCAGAGGCCATCGTTCAGGAAAATTCAGAATGCCCTTCAGTGCAATTTGGTTTGGAAGTCTGTTATGAAAAACCATGCAGGTGGGTTTTATTTTTTGTCTCTGAATCCAACTCCTTCCAAGATCACTTTGCTATTTTTTTTTTGGCTTTAAGGCAGAAGGCAAAACTTCCAACTCAACCTCAACAAGGGGTTTTCCTCCCTTCAAACAATTTTTTCAGGGTATCCTTTGCCCATACCTGAATATTCCAAGTTCCTCCTTTATCATCGCTGCCAAAACTCTGCACCTGAAATTTTCTGCTACTCTCACCTTAAACGGCTAGCTTTAATGTCCCAAAGATAACCTTGCATTAGGACAGAAGCTTTGATGCCTCGCCAGTAGAGAATGCCAGAAACATCCAATTTTCCAACCAGCTGGCCAAATTCAGAAATCATTATTTTATTTGCTAATTTGAACATTTATTTTACATGCATGAGAGAGAGAGAGAGAGATTGAGAGAGACTGCTATGCTTCAAAGCCCTTCTCTTTAAAAGGAAAAAAATAGAAGTAAGTGCAGAAAATTCTGTCTTAGAAGAAGTAGAGATTAAAAGCATGGATCAACTAGACTTGAGGAATAATTCCATTTTTGCCACTTAGCAACTATGTGACTTTGGTCAAGTAACTGTATCCTCTGAGTCTCAGTTTTTGATAATAGCACCAATCTCATGAGGTACTCTGAAGAATAACTAAAATTATCCACATAACACATTTAGTACAGCCCCAGCATATTTATTGCATGATTATCATAATTATTATTAATATGAAAAAATTATCATTTTGACCCCAGAACATAAGCTCCATGAGGGCAGGAACTTCAAGCATCTTTTGTTTCCCTGTCTTCATCACCTAGTACAATGTCTGGCTCAGAGGAAGTATTCATTATATATTTGTTAAACAAATAAGTGAATAGGAAATGTTAGAACCTTAAAGATGACCTTAACCAGGTCTTTAGAATTCTATCAAGATATTGATAATTTTAGTTCATGTATTTTTGCAAGTTATTTCTCTGATTTCAAAGTGTTTAAATGACTATGCATTCGTTCTTTTCTATTTTTATTTATAAAAATATTTATTTTCTGTATTTACAGATTGCCCCTAATTCCATACCCAGAGATTTTAATATTAACATATCCACATACTTCATTCTGCTTTGAGCTTTTTTTTGTTTGTTTTTTTTTTTGAGTCAGGGTCTCACTCTGTTGCCCAGGCTGGAGTGCAGTGGCATGATCACAGCTAACCACAGCCTCGATTCCCTGGGCTCAGACAATCCTCCCTCCTCAGCCTCCTGAGTAGCTGGGACTATAGGAGCACCATCATGCCTGGTTAATGTTTTGATTTTTTTATAGAGACGAGGTCTCTCTACATTGCCTAAACTAGTCTCCAACTCCTGAGCTCAAGCAATCCTCCTACCTGGGCTTCCCGGAGTGCTGGGATTACGGGTGTAAACCACTATGCCTGGCCTTGAGCAATTTTT
Source organism: Carlito syrichta (assembly GCF_000164805.1). NCBI lineage: Eukaryota > Metazoa > Chordata > Mammalia > Primates > Tarsiidae > Carlito > Carlito syrichta. The sequence continues at coordinate 32,517 of NW_007232239.1, read as the reverse complement.
AATACTTAATACAAAGACTTTCGTCTCCCAGACATGAAGCTACAGATAAGTCTTTTCTTCAAGTCTATCAATTTTGGGGATCTCCCTCATTTTTACTGATCAGGTTGAGAAGCAAAATTTTTCTAAAATAAGCTCTATTCTTGAATTATAATAGATGAAGTCTTTATTAATGGAAAATTAGGGAACCCCTGAACAGGTCTAGTGTCCTAATTTTACCAGTCAGTTAGGGAAGGTGATTAATGCTCATAAATACCTCTTATAAACCTTAAGCCAGTTTACCTTCAAAAGTCTACAGAGCTAGCTAGGCACTTCAGTCGGATACTATGGTATAATAAAAATTAGATATTTGGTCTTTGCCCCCAGTTTTCGGCACAGAGTTTTAAAAAGTCCTTGGAATTTGACAAATGATAGACATTTTTAAAAATATTCATAACGAGACCCTTCCTACCATATCTGAGTTAATGTTAAGGGGGTGATTCAAGGAGGTCTCTTAGATAATTTCAAGGGGAGGGCTGGACACACGTGTGATTGGAGGGCTGTAACTTCAGACCCACATCCCAACCTCTGGGGAAGGGAGAGAGACAAGAGATTAAGTTCAATCATGAAGGGTCAATGATTTAATCAATTATGCCTACATGGTGAAGACCCAATAAAAACTCAAGAACAACGGGGCTTGCGGCACTTGTGGGTTGGTGAGCACATGCACATGCTGGGAGTCTGGTGTGCCTGAAGAGATTATGGAAGTTTTGCACCACCCCTTATTTTGCCCTAGACATATCTTGCAGTTGGCTGTTCTTGAATAGTATCCTTTATAATAAAATGGTAATGGTTAAATATAGCATTTTCCTAAGTTTTGTGAGTTGTTTGAGTGAATTATCAGACCTGAGGGTGGGGCACAGAGGAACCTCTGCATTTGTAACCAATTGGAACAAAAGTACAGGTAACCTGGGGACCCTGGACTTGTGACTGGCTTCTGAAGTAAGGGCGATCTTGTGGGACTGGGTCCCTATACGTATGGAATTGGACACTAAATTTAAGTAGTTAGAATCAGATTAGGGTTGAATTATAGAACAGTTAATTGGAGAATTGGTGTCAGAAAGACATAGGTGCCTCTCCTACAATATGGAGGAAAGAAGGCTCAAAGGGGAAAAAAAAAAGGACTCAATGTTACATCTCCTTTTTTTCTTTCCATGTAATTCCTAAAGAGACTGCCTGCCTTAGAGTCAATTTCCTGTTCATCTTCCCCACACTGTACTCAGACCTTCCTATGAAAGGAGTAATTCATCTCATGGCTGAACAGTGAGAGTCTGACTTTCATGGGTCTACATTTTTAAACCAGGTAGATTTCAGAGCCTTGATCTGTGGTCCTTACTGTTGAAACTAGATGGTTGAGGGGCAGTGGTTCTTCTTGTAGCAGAGTGCATAAACATGTACCCTTTCTGTAGATTCATGAAAGTCCTGAACTAAGGGAAATTAATAGGAAGTCTATTTGGGCTCATGTCCAAGTCCTGCCATCAAACGCAATGCTACCAGCCATGAAGCCAGAACATTCTCCTCTACCTCTTGTGTTTTTTTCTTAATTGGTTCAGAACTTGCAGGGAGGATAGGAATGATTAATTTCATTCTTAAACCTCTATCTACAGGCATTGATTTCAACTGTGCTCCCCAAAGCTTTTTTTTCTTCTTGTATTCCACTTCATTTCATGAGACAAAAAAAAAAAAAAAAAAAACCTAGGAAGAAAAGAATGAATACACAAATAAGCATTTTTTTTGCTTTTGTAGTGCAGAACATTAACAATATTGTGTAAGAGAAAGATAGTCTCTATATTCTATCCAAATCACCTCACGTGGCTTGGAAATTTTATAATATTTCCTGGAAATACTTTCTTTTTTCAAAAGAACTCACCTTGAATAGCACCAACATATATTTCCATGTGTTGTTTTATGTATTTTATGTTTGCTTCGATTATGGAACCAGCCTTTTTAAGCCAGGAAGTGTGTATAAAAATGTGCGTGTAGAACAATGATTTTTCTTAAGGTTCATTTCATTTAAACATAAAATAAAACCCACTATGGATCAAATGGAATGACTTGATTAAAGACAACCCCCTCTCTTCCTGCAGGCCTTTTCATAGCTGTGGGACTAAAATTTCCAAGGTATTATTTTTGACTGTTTTCCTAAATCGTCAACATATTGAAAACAGCTGTTAACTAGGTGCAAGGCGCTAACCCCCTGCCCCAATATGGGTTTACCCATTGACCAACAGGTCATCTTTGTGCCTTTGTGATTTGGGAAAGATGCCATTTAGTTGGAATCCATTGTACATAAATAGCTATTATTCCTGCCCCATTAGATTTCTGAAATTTGCATTTTCTGCCCAGATGCATTTAATCAGATCTTAAAGACTACCAGTAAAAACTTTTTTAAAAGACTCAGAAGCAGTCATTTACTACCCATATGCCCTAAACTGCCTTGCTTGACCTCAGGTCAACCACATAAGGCAGATATTTTTATTCACATTTTACAAACAAAAAACTAAAACTCAGAGATGAAGAAACATACAGGACCTTTCTCTCTGAGTTCATGGAGCCTAGTGGGTGCTGAAAAGGGACTGAAATGTAGGCCTGGTTGACTCAACAAGCTTTGAGAGACAATTCCAGGCCAGAAAGCTGCTGGGAAGGAAACTCCCAGACTCCCGACGGAGTCCCTGCCTGACTCAGCAAACGTTTCACAGATGCACAGGGCATAGGATCTTGTGTTTTGTCTTAAAGTGAAACCCTCTGGAATTGTACATTGCAGATGGTAATTTAGCAGGAATGGTCAAGGAAAGTGCCCTCGAATACCGGGAAGTGAGAAGTCGATTGCAAGGATCACCAAGATGTAACACACAGTTCATATCCTGGGGGCACAATCAGTTCTATTTGATAAAGAAAATGTTGGGTTTTATCCTAGAAGTTTTAATGCCTCTAAATTAAAGTGTATGGCATCTAAAAAAAAAAAGTGAAACCACTTGAAGCAGCCCCATTTCCTTCGGTAAAGCAAATTGGGGGGGGAGGGGAACCTGATCATTGATATGGTTGTTGGTTTTCCATGTTATCATTTGCCAGTTAAAAGAAGAGAAAAGGAAACCTGTTGGCTTGGAGTTATGGCCCTGCTTCCAGAAAGCTTTCCCTGGTGGGTGTAAGACCAAGAGTGACGTGATCAAAAAACCTATCTGCCTGTCCTCCTGTGGCACAGTGGACAGTGCCACAATGTTGCAGAAAAGCCCCAGAAAGTTTTGTGTTCTGCAAGACTCAGACTCAGGGAGGAGATACATTGCCCCATCCTGCCCTCCACCCTCAGCCTCCTTCCCGGACACGCCCCAGTGGTGGAGTAATTAGACCAAAGAGAATATGTCTCAGGAAGCTCAGCCCCCAGAGCCCTGTCCAGACTTGTTTAAAGACAGCTGCTCTGATCGTTAAAATGAAATAGGACATGTAACCAGATTATGGGGAAATGATTGCTATTAACAGCGATAATTACCCTCTGTTCAAGTAGCTTCCTGAAATAAAAAACATCAAAGCAGAAGCTTTCAATGACTTTACTTAGCACCCCACATGAACCCCACATGAACCCTTTGGGTATGTGTATGTTTGTGAGGCATCAGAGAGAGAGAGAGAGAAAAAATAGGGTTGAGGAGAGAGGAAGGAGAATGCAGGAATATTTTGTACTTTATATAGACTGTGAATTATGTGAATACCTATTTTCACTCAAACTAAAATGTAGAGAGTACTCATAGGGTACCAGGTTCCGACAGGAGCGCTGTGGAGGTGAACCCAAAGAAGACTGGGTTTTTGCCCTAGAAAAATCCCAGACTGGAGCCGGAGGCTGAAATTCAATGAGGCAGCTATACTGCATTGTATACATGCTGTGAGAAAGGGAAGCATGAATGGTGGAGTGGCACAGAGCGGCAAGCCTCTCTTCAACTGGCTGTGGGGGTAAGGGCAGGTAGACTTCCTGGAGGGAGGGATGCCTAAGCCACATCTTGAAGGATGAGGAGGAGTGAGATGGAAAAGGGAGGTTGGGCAGGGCTTCTGAGCTAAAATCCCAGTGGTTTGAAACACTGGGCTGTGATTAACTCAGTCACTGGAGATAAGAAGATGGCTCAAGCCTGTAATCCCAGCACTTTGGGAGGCCGAGGTAAGTAGATTGCCTGAACCCATGAATTCGAGACCAGCCTGGGCAACTTGGCAAGATCTCATCTCTACAATAAATCAAATATTTGCTGGGGGTGGTAGCGTGCGCCTGAAGTCCTGGCTACTTGGAAGGCTGAGGCAGAAGGATCGCCAGAGCTGGCAGGTCGACGCTGGGGTGGCCGCGAGTGCGCCACTGCACTCCAGCCTGGGCAACGGAGTGAGACTCCAACTCAAAGAACAAAAAACAAACAAAAAGAAATCTTTAAGAATTAGAAACTTCTAAGGTTTGGTTAGTGAATGGATGTGGACAGGGGTGACGTTCAGAAGGTTTAACAACCAGAACAGCACAGGCACTGACCAATCGGAACATACCAACCAGCCAAACACAATGGGCAGAGCCAAATGAGGTACCCTGGCCGACGGCCGCCCTGGCAGCGGTTTCTAAACACCTTTCCCTCCAGGTCAACCAGCAGGTGAGTTCCCTAGCTCGCCATTTTCACCAGTTTTTCTTCTTGCCCCTGCTATGACAGATTGAGTACACTAATAGGCTCCCCTTTTAATTGTTCCCAGTTATTTTGGACTTCGTAGTTTCTCATATAAAGTCAGAGTAAACTCACCCACCCCATGTGACTCACTTTAGCCAATATAACCAGGTGGAAATGGTAATGTGTCAGTTCTGAGCCTGGGCCACAAGAGGCCCTACATGTTCCCTCTGGCTCACTTGCAGGTCTGCCATTGCTAAAGAATGAGAACAAACAAAAAGAAATCACCCCACTCCGTTGCCCAGGCTGGAGTTCAGCGGCACACTCATGGCCACCCCAGCGTCGACCTGCCGACTCCAGCGATCCTTCTGCCTCAGCCTTCCAAGTAGCCAGGACTTCAGGGCGCCCTACCACCCCCAGAGCAGAGAAGAGTCATCTCAGTGACCCCAGCTGAGGCCATGCTAGATCAGCCAATGCCCAGCCAACCCCCAGGTGGGTAAGCAAGCCCAGACAAAATCAACAGTGAACTCTTGACAGATACGTGTTTATTGCTGTGTGCATTCAAGTTTTGTAATTGTTTGTTATACATCATTATAATGGCAATAGATAACAGATACCCCTTATCACTCCTTCTCTTCTCCCAGAACTCATATGCATACCTACCTTACGAAACAGTCACTATGTCGTCTTTCTTATCAGCATTCTCAATACAAAGGCATCAAAAATATTTAACAGGATTTTTACTTGAAAATAAATCTGCAGGTGGCTTAAATCTCTCAAAAGCTCCACTCTCCTTGAGTAGAAACAAAATCTCTAGAAAATACATACAAGTTCTGACAATTAAGTGTGCGAACTCATCCTCGAAAAAGTGCGACATACCTCATGGTTGAATATCACTATGGTCATCTTTGAAGTACTGCCCTTGTGAAACCACAGATACCAGCACCTAATCCACCCATCAGTAGTTTTGGAACTCTTTTTCTGGAATGGCTATCAGATTACCCTTTATGTTCTGAATGTATCTAAATGTCTTCTTTTCAATTTTCCCTTATCTTTGGGTAAAGAAAACAATCATTGGGGGCCAGACAAGGTGGGTAGGGAGGGTGTTCTAATACAGTTATTCATTTGCTGGCTAATGGGGTTGTTTGTTTTTTTTCTTTTCAGCACATTTGAGTTCCTTATAGAACCTAGATGTTAGGCTTTTGTCAGACATACAGTTGGCAAATATATTTCCCTGTCTGTGGGCTGTCTCCCCACTCTCTTGATGTTTCTTTGGCTTTTCAGAAGCTTGCCAATTTGATGAGGTCCCACTTGTCTATCTTATCTCTTATGGTATGGGCACTTGGGGATTTGATCAGGAACTGGTTGCCAGTTCCAATTTCCATAAGGATGTCTTCTGCATTTTCTAAGGTTCTTATAGTGTGAGGTTTTATGTGTAGGTCTTTGATCTATTTAGAGTTGATTTTTGTGTATGATGATAAGTAAGAGTTTTACTCTTCTGCATGTGGTCAACCAATTTTCCAAGCACCATTTACTGAATAGGTTCTCCTCTCCCCAGTGGTTGATGGTGGAGAATTTGTTAAAGATGAGTTGGTTGAGAAACTGAGGTTTTGCTTCTATAATCTCTATCCTATTCCACTAGTCTATATGCCTGTGCTTGTACCAATACCAGGCTGTTTTGATTATTGTAGCTTTATAATAAAGTTTAAAGTCTGGAAGTGTGATACCTTCTGCTTTGCTTTGTTTTGCTTTGTTTTGCTTTTTGCTGAGGAATTGTTTTGGCTATTTTTGTTCGGTTATGTTTCCATATGAATTTCTGTATTGTTGTTTCCAGGTCTGAGAAGAATGTTTCTGGCAATTTAATGGGTATTGTGCTAAATCTGTGGATTATCTTGGGTAGGATGGACTTCTTAATAATGCCGATTCTTCCAATCCATGAACATGGAATATTTTTCCATTTGTGTCATCTTTGATTTCTTTGAGCAATGTTTTGTAGTTTTGTTGTAAAGGTCTTTGACTTCTCTGATTAGGAAGATGCCAAGATATTTTTTTTTCCCTGTGGCTATTGTGAATGGGAGGGTGCTTTTTATCAGATCCCCTTCTGGCAATATACCTGAAGGAACTCAAATCACTTTATGAAAAAGATACCTGCACATGCATGTTTATTGCAGCATTATTCACAATAGCAAAAACATGGGATCAACTGTGCTGCCCATCAAAAGAGGGCTGGGTAAAAAAAATGTGGTGCATATACACAATGGAATATTACACAACCATAATGAAGGACAAAATTATGAACTTTGCAGCAACTTGGATGGACTTAGAGTCTATGATACTGAGTGATCTATCACAGAAACAAAGAACTGAGTACCACATGTACTCACTCATAAGCAGACCTTGAACAATTATCATAATACTATAAGAAAGGGATTGGAAGTAGTGGGAAACTGCCAGGGGAGGGGCACGCCTCATCACCAAGGGTACCTGCACAATGAACATTTGTATACCTAACCCCGAATGGTACTCCACATCTTTAAAATTAAAAATAAAATAAAAAGTGACCTAGAAGAATGTGTGATAATAATCTCCTACATTTAAAGAGCCCTTTATAATTTAAAGAGCCTTTATATACCTTATTTTATTTCTCCTCCTAAGCATCCCTGCAGTATAGGTACAAATGTCTTCATATGACAGAAGGAACAACTGAGGCCCAGGGAAATTACAGATCTTGGCCAAGTTCCCTGCACAAGTAAGTAGCTTTAATGAAACCAGGCTATCTCAGTGGATAAACTACCTCTTTAGAAATTACAGTGAACTAAATATGTAGTAAAATTGAAAGCTTGTGACTAGAGAAACTAAAGCATCCCTGGATCCAAGTACATGCATGTTGGTACCCCCTTATGGCACAGCATCTATCATTCCATCTTCCCAGAGTGATAGGGGCTGTATGCAACCTCATGTGTAAATGCTAGACTCATCTTTTAATGTTTGAAACTCTAAAAAATAGACTGATCTTCAAACAAGCAGCATAAGAGCCTTGCCCTTTCAAATTTAGCATTTCTAGAAGAAAAAATATATATAGTCCAATGCTTGTTGCTTTTGGAAGCCAGTTCTTATTACTCATGTTTTTCCCCTCCAAAAGAAAATCATTTCACATTTTGGTAAATGCCTCTTGGCAGCACTTGCTTAGAGCAGTCAACAAGCACCTCGAGGATCCAGCATGACCTGGCTGTAGAAAGAGGAGCAGGGCATGGGAAACTATGTGATTTTTTTAAAGTAGTCATTTGAAAGCTGGAGAGTCATCAGACAGGCTTAAAACAAAGTACACCATGATCCATGTGTAAAGGAGGCATAAAGTAATGCTAAAAAGCATGGACTCGGGCACACTGAGACCTGCTTTCTGGTCCCACCTCTACCAAATTGCTGTGTGATTTAGAGCAGGTAGCTTGTGCTCCCTAGATTTCAGTTTTATCGTTTGCAAAATGGACATTATAGTAAGACATATTTCAAAGGACAGTAAGAATTAAATAAACTAGTGCACATAAAACTTTTATCCCAGAGTCTGGCACATCAAATACTATCATTTATTGAGAGCTTATCCAGGCCATGCCGGTCTGAGAGGACAGTCAAGAAAAGGGTTCCAAAAAATGGTTCAGTCTCCAACATGGAAGTCCCACCCTAACCATTCCTCTCTAATCAGGCTACTCCTAGTGGTAGCTCTCATAGCCAAAAACCACAGTTGGCCTCTGCTTCATCTGTTCTTGGCACCTGCTCTCTGCCCCTCTGCTCCTCCCAGAATGCACCCTGTACATCTCAAACTTCCATCACACGTCATTTCAGATGTTCCAGACCCCTATTCCCTACCTTCAACAGATAGCTTTCCACTCCATTCCATGTTCCCATTCCCAGTCAGGGCTCTTGGGTTGCAGGACTAACTGAAACAAAAACTGGACTAGTAGTAAAGGGATACAAGAGCATTGCATAGAAACAAAACACGGTGGGACCTCACAGAACTTCCACAAGAACCAGCTATGGGACCTGTACTTCTCTGTGAACCTATCAGAATCTCCTAATATTCCCCACCCTCTAGATTTCTCTGCTTAGTCACCATGTGTAAATAGCCTAAAATTAAACTACTCACCGCTGTTTCATTTTATCCTCTGAGTGTCTCTCGAGGATGAATTGGTTTCTCAACTCTCTTCCTATACACAAACTGTCCTGAGTCAGGTGCCCACCCATGCTCCAATAAGTGGTGGCTAGAAAGGCAGGGCACAGGGCATAAACATGGCCTCAGAGAACAGGCTGTCATAACGTTATCCGTGTTGGCATTAAGCCGTTAATCTCTCTTTAGTTTTCGCCTACAGGCTGGATAAGTCTGTTGGAAAGAGGTGAAGGAGAAAGTCCTAGGAAAGGGTGTGCTAAGATTGGGGTGTACTGGCAAGGATGTTTGAAAAAAACAAGAAGCTAGTTCCAGCTACTTGGAAGACTGAGGCGGAAGGGTCGCCTAAGCTCAGCAGGTCAAGACTGCGGTGGCCGTGATCATCCCACTGAACTCCAGCCTGGGCAATAAGAGTGAGAGTCCAACTCAAAAAATTAAAATTAAAAATTAAAAAAGAAAGAAAGAAAGAAACAACAAGCCAGAGTAGACAACCAGATTTACTATATAGAGGCCTGGGGTCAGAGCTGAAAAAGTAGGGTATAGTGTCAAGTCAGATGAGTGAGGCAGTCTGGGGCAAACAGAAGAAATTCATGAAGGTCAGAGACCAGGAGGGTTAAGAGCAGCATGGAATTAGGAATGAATACAGGTCAAGGACCTTGTTCAGAACGCAGAGGATATATGCTCTGAATCTTGGGAGGAATTTGGATTATCATGCCATGGTGAGTGTGCCATTTTGAGGTGTCTGTTAGGAGGAGGTTATCCTCATCCATTTAATTCCAACAGTCACTGAATACAAGGCTCCCACTCTCATCCCATTGTAGGGAAAGTGCTCTCCCACATGTATTGAACTTCAGATTTTTCCAGTACTCATATAATTTCTAGTGGCTCTGCTCTTTAACCTGAGTTCATCTTTCAGGCCTCATAGATTCCATCTTCCTTGGAACTTCCCACAATTCCCTGGACTTATACCAGAAGTATATTTGAAAGACTCTGTCTTCAACTTGCCTCAGTCTACTGTTCCTCACTGACCACTAATCTGTATCCAAGGTCAACTTTCTGCATCAACCTGCTCCCCTTAAAGTGAGTCTCTTGGTGAGCTCCTAGAGACTACAAAGTGAGTTCCTAGAGACTACAAAGTCATTTGAAAGGTGAGTTCCTTTTCTAGTCAGTATTTACACTTTCTTGCAGGATAGTGTTCCATTGTTTCTCACCTCCTGGGATCCTAGTCCAGGGATGAGCCAGCAGGCCTAGTGACTCCAGTCACCGTCTCTCCTAAGAGACTCCATTAAGTCCTTCTGTAAATAGCACCCAAGACAACTCCAGAGCAGCGTTCCTCCTCATCTTCTCAACACTTCACAGTCAGCCAAGCCTCTCCCCAGCCCCATTTTTGCACCTTATACAACACCTGGGCTCCCTTCAACTTATTTTTGACTAGTTCATTTATTTAACAGCATATTTACCTAGAATCCTTTCAGTGCCAGGCACTAGCTAGATACTTGGATAGCATATTTCCCTTCATCTCCAAGGGTTTATAGTCTTGGAAGACAAGATCTGAAGATCAACAACTACAGTAAAATGTGATCTATATGCTTAGATAATGGTACAAGAGGATACAGTTAAAATAAGGAAGAGTGAAATTTATTCCAGGCTTGAGGAGAGAACATGGAAGGTTTCCAAGAGGAGAAGACACAAACAGAAGTTTGAAGACTCATACTGAGCTGACTACCTGAAGAGGATGAAGGAGGGAGAGGATGCAGAGAAAGAGAGCATTATAGACAGAAGAACACTATGCACAAAGTAGGAGACTTGAAATGAAATATTTTGTTTGAAGAACTACACCATTTTCCAGTTGCATGGCATTTTTCCCCATGAGTCCATACTCTGAGAGGTGATGTTAAAGGAAAAGGCAGGAGAAGGACCTTGAGGGGTGCCTACCCAACCTAAGAGTTTTGTAGAGCTAGCTATTAATATTAAGTAGGAGAGGCATGCAATCAAATCAATGTTGAGGGGTTCAACAGAAGATAAAAATATAGTCCAGTCTCCCTGTAAGTGTCACACTGAGTACCACCCCTCTGCCCACCCTAATCTGCTGTGGGACCTCCAAAGAGAAGTACCCATCCATAGGCCAAAGGAGGCAGGAGGACGGAAGGACTTGATTGGGAGAAGGAGTCTAAGCAGGGTAAGGAACAACTTGACCTTTCAGATGACTTTGTAGTCTCTACTTTCCTGAGCACAGCAAAGAAAAATAAATCATCCCTCAAATGGCAGGGGCCAGGGCTTGCTGCATGATTGTCTAATTAGGTGTAAGATTACAGTACAGGTCTGGTTACAGAAGGTCGGCAGGAATCAAATCCAAGAGCATCAGACCAGACAAGAATAAGCAAGACCTTGCTCAGAATGAAAACAGGAGAAATATGAAAGCCTGCCACCACCCCTCCTCACCTCCCAGCTACCAATTTGAATAGCCAGATAACGAAGGATTTAGAAGAAGGAAGATAAATGGTCTGTTAAGATTTTGCACCCAGTCTCACTTCTGACTTAGATCTTTGATTACTGACAGATAAGTTGTGAAAGAATCAAGGAATGATTGGCTACTGCATGTAAGACATCACACTGCCTACAGGGTACACAGAAGTGATTCGGGTATGACCCTTTCTCAGTGAGCCCAGAGTCCTGTGGGGAAGAATGATTCAATAATCCAGAACAGATATTTCTGTGCTGGGGTTTTTTTTATTTAGATCGGGAGATTTGGAGGATTTTTGTTCTTATTGATAGGGTGAGTTTCATGTGTACATGGAGAGTATTTTGAATGTTGTCATAGAAGATGCTGCTTTGAACTGGGTCTTAAAAATAAGTAGGAATCTATCCATTGATAAAAAAAAGAGGAAATACTCAAAAGTTGAGATATGAAGCCAGGCACGATGGCTCACACCTGTAATGTGTGACCGAGGCAGGAGAATCACGTGAAGCCAGGATACCAGCCTGGGCAACATAGGAAGACCCTCTCTCTACAAAACATTAAAAAGAAATGAACCAGAAGTGTAGTCCTAGTTACTTAGGAGGCTGAGGTGGGACAATTGCTTGAGCCCAGGAGTTTGAGTTTACAGTGAGCTATGATTGCACCACTACACTTCAGCCTAAGCGACAGAGAGAGATCCTGTCTTAAAACAAAAAAATAGTAGAGGTATGAGAAAAGATAAGGCAATTTAATAAATAACAAGAATGATGTTTCCTTGATTGTAAGAGTTCATTGATTTTTAAAGCAAACCACTAAACTTTCTCAAAATGAAATAAAAATGAAAGATATTACAATTAAGTACACACATTACAAAAATTATCTACTCATAATAGTATATATTTGTCCCCACCCATATAGAACATTTTCTTCTACTGTATCACAAAATGGCCCATTCCTTCTATATAGTCAACTCAAAGAATCCTTATGAATCATTTCTAGATATTAGCAGTTATGCATTGCTTAAGAGTGACTCAAAACTTTTTGTACCATATGCTCAAATCTTGACCTCATTTATACCTTCAGGAATGAAAGTATAATTTTTAGAATTATCTTAGACTACCAATGTTTTATTTGCATTTTTCACTTGATAATACTCATAGATTTCCTCTCACTAATTGAATTATGCCGTCCTAAAAATTAATTTTCTCTTAGTTTTATTTTACTATATTTCTTAACGATTCATTAATTTTGTCTGAGTCAAAAAGAAATAAAAATCCTAAATACTACCACTTTGGAAAAACTCTGTCAATCATGTTTTTTTCTCTGTTCTCACACCACAACAATCATCAATAAGGAAGAAGACTTCTGTGACCAAATGCAGAGATTTCTCCCCACTACCAAGCAGTGAACACCAGCAGAGTGTCCTCCAATTCAATGATGATGCTATCTACCCAGAGAGAGTATCAGTTCCACAGATTGAGGGCTCAGCCACCAAGACTGTCCCCATCCTCAGACACAAGTCCAGGCCTCCAGAACTTCTGACTGACTGGCTTCAAGATGGGGTTCCCACAAACCCCTCTTTGGTTTAAATTAATTTGCTGGGTCATCTCGCACAACTCAGAGGAACAGTTACTTACATTTACTGATTTCTCATATAGGATATTACAGAAGATACAGACAAAGAGATGCGTAGGGCGAGGTATGGGGGAAGGAGTGGAGTTTCTCTGCCCTCCCCGGGTGTACCACCCTCCAAAACCTCCACATGTTCAGCTATCAAGAAGTTTCCTGAACCCAGATCGCTTGTGTTTTTATGGAAGCTTCATGACCTTAAGCAGTCCTTCCCATAAGATGCAGAGTGGTCTTCTTTCCTTCCTTTGTTTCTTTCTTTCTTTCTCTTTCCCTTCCTTCTTTCCTTCTTTCCTTCCTTCCTTCCTCCCTTTCTTCTTTCTTTCTCTCCCTCTCTTCCTTCTTTCTTATCTTCCTTCCTCTTTTCTTCTCTTTCTTTCTTTCCCTCTCTTCCTTCCTTCCTTCCTCCTTTCTTCTTTCTTTCCCTCCCTTCCTCTCCTTCCTTCTTTCCTTCCTTCCTTCCTTCTTTCTTTTATCTTTCCCTGCCTCCCTTCCTCCATCCTTTCTTCATCTTCCTTCCTTCCCTCCCTCTTTCCTTCCTTCCTCCTTTCTTCTTCCTTTCCCTCCTTCCTTCTTTCCTTCCTCTTTCTCTTTCCTCATATAATAAATGTTCAACTGCAAAAAAAAAAAAAAAAAAAAAAAAAAAAAATATATATATATATATATATATACACAGAGTGGGACCCTCTCTGAGGAGGGTCTGAAGACCCACAGTCAGAAGATAGGAGGAGATTAGAGTCCTGCCTTGAGGCAGGTGAAAGCAGGGCAGGTGGAAATCAGAGAGATTCTGTTTCCCAAGGCCTGTAAGCTGAGGCTCAATAGACCCAGCGTTGCAACAAAGGCTGAAACAAGGGTTATGGGAGCTAAGAGACAGGAACCATGGGCAAAAACCAACACATGCTATAACACCACAACTACCATAATCATTAACAACATTGAAGCACTGGTTTTAAATCTTCCTGCAAAAAAAACTCCAAGCTCAAATGCATAGTTTTATAAGTAAGTTCTACCAAACTCTCAAGGTATAGATAATTCCAATTTTTTTGTTGTTGTTGTTAGAGTCTCACTCTGTTGCCCAGGCTGGAGTACAGTGGCATGCTCACGGCCACCCCCAGCATCAACCTGCTGGGCTCTGGCAATCCTTCTGTGGTCTCTGGCAATCCTGCCTCAGCCTTCCAAGCAGTTAGAACTACAGGTGCTCACTACCATGCCCGGCTAATTTTTGATTTATTGTAGAGATGAGGTCTCACAAGTTGCCCAGGCTGGTCTTGAACCCGCAGGTTCAGGCAATCCACTCACCTCAGCCTCCCAAAGTGCTGGGATTACAGACTGTGCCATGGATCCTGGCCTGATAATTCCAATCTTATACAGACTCTTTGAGAACAGAAAAAGAGAGGTACCCCCAAACCAATTTTATGAGGTGAGTACACTCTCTATGCCAATCCAGACATGGGTGATACAAAAAATAAAAATTACAGACCATTGTCACTCATGAACAGAGATTCAAATGCCCTAAACCAAATTTTAAATTGGTTCCAGCAATGTATAAAAAATACAATACAACTTGATAAAAGTTTCATTTATCTCAAAAAATGTAAGTTTGGCTTGCATTTCAAGATTCATTGACATAAGTCACTTAATAAATGATAAAGAAAAAGCATAACATTATCAATCAAAGTTTTAAATGTTTAATAAAATAAGTTGTTTTTAGAATTTAAAATCCCCATAATACTGGGAGTAGAGGAAAACCTATCAGGTTATCTATCAAAAATCTATAGTAAAGCGTACTTCAAGCTAAAGTGTTGGAAACATTTACTTGGAGAAAAGAGGAGACAATAACTCCTTACTGGTTCATGGCTGGGCACGGTGGCTCACATCTGTAATCTTAGCACTTTGGGAGGCTGAGGTGGGAGGATTGTTGAGCTCAGGAGTTAGAGACCAGCCTGGGAAACATAGCAAGACCTCATCTCTACAAAAATAAAAAATAAAAAAATTAGCTGGGCATGGTGGCATGTACATGTAGTCCCAGCTTCTTGGGAGGCTGAGGTGGAAGAATCACCTAAACCAAGGAGATTGAGGCTGTAGTGAGCTGTGATCATGCCACTGCACTCTAACCTGGGTAACACAGTAAGACCCTGAAGCAAAAAATAAAATAAAAAAGGTCCTAGCCAATATAGTAAGTCAAGAAAAGAAAATAAAAGTAATGTGAATAGAAAATATTCATAAATACTGTAATTGTTACCAATTACTGAAAAACTGCAAGTTATTATCGTTAAGAAGAGAGTAAGGTGATTGATAAACATCAATATGCAAAAATCAATTATATTAAGACTGAAAAAAACACTGAGTCTAGGTAACTTTTTAAAAGATAACATTTATCCAATTATAAAATGCATGAAAAAAATACATATATATAGTGTGTGTGTATGCGTGCATGTATGTGTGCATCTGTGTATGTGCAAGAATACACAAGACCTCCAGGAAGAAAATTCTAAAACTATTCAGAAAGATATCAAAGAAAGAAGCAATAAATGTAAATTTGTACTATGTTCATGAATGAGTAGACTCAATATCATAGAGATGTCATTTTCCCAAACGTAGCCTATAGAGTCAAATTACTTCAACCAAAATTCCAACAAAGACTTTTTTATGAAACCTGAAAAGATTTGTAGCTAGCTTTTTTAACTTCTTGCCATACTGAATGACTTATAAAGCTGTAGTATTAAGGCACTGAAGTAATAAAGCAAAGATAGACAAACAGACCAATATGACAGAATAGAAAGCCCAGATACCATCCTGAATTTATGAAAATTTAGTTCCTGCTGATATTTGAATATGTTCCACCAAAGTTCATGTGTTGGAAACTTCATCCTAGCACAACAGTGTTGGGAGGTAGAGACTCAAGAGGTGATTGTGTCATGAGGACAGAGCCCTCATGAATGGATTAATGTCATTATTGCAAGAGTGGGTTGCTAAAAGTGAGTCCAGCTCCTGGTGACTTTCTCTCTGTTTTATGGGCTCACTTGCTCTTCTACCATGTTATGACCATAACAAAAAGTCCCTTACCAGATGTAGCCCCTCAAACTTGGGTGTCCCAGTCTCCAGAAATAAATATATATTTTTAAAAAAATTTTTTTTTATTTTAAAGATGTGGGGTACAACTCAGGATTAAGTGTACAAAAGTTCATTATGCATGTACCCTTGTTGATGAGGTGTGCCCTCCCCTGCCCCAGCAGATTCCCACTACTGCCAATCCCTCCCCTGCCCTCCCCTGACCATTTCCACTACTACCAATCCTTTTCTTATAGTATTACAAGAGTTGTTCTAAGTCTCTTTATAAGTGAGACCATGTGATACTCAGTTCTTTGTTTCTGTGATAGGTCACTCAGTATTATAGATTCTAAGTCCATCCAGGTTGCTGTGAAGTTCATAATTTTATAGCTGCATAATATTCCATCGTGTATATGTACCACATTTTTTTTATCCAGTCCTCTTTCAATGGGCAGCACAGTTGGTCCCATGTTTTTGCTATTGTGAACAATGCTGCAATAAGTATACGTGTGCAGGTATCTTTTTCATAAAGTGTAAATCTCTATTTTTAATAAATTACCCAGTCTGTGATATTCTATTACAACAGCTGAAAGTGGTCTAAGACCAAAAATTGGTACCAGGAAGCTAGAAGGGAACTGAGTGCTCTCCTTCAAGACAATGAGATAAAGATCCTGAAGGCATTTCAATAATCTTCAGGGCTGTCCTCTTCTCATAGGCCCAGAGCTCTAGGAGGGCAGAATGGCTTCAGGGGATATGCAGAGATTCTCCACAGGTTCGCTGCCCAGAGTCACCTCAGGTCTCTGTTCCCTGCATTCTGGTACAGAACTCCTCAGCCATTCCAGCCATGGCTCAAGCAGCCCTAGGTGTGTCCTCACCAGCTGCTCCAGAAGGTACAAGCAGTAAGCCTTGTTGGTTTCCACATGGTGTTATGTCTGCAGGCTTGCAGAATGCAAGTGATAGGGGGCATGCTAGCTCTGTCTAGATTTTAAAGGATGTCACAAATAGCCTGGGGAATCCAGGCAGAAACCTGCTACAGGAGCAGAGAACAATGTCTATTAGAGGCATGGGAGCCGGGCCTAGAACAATGCCTATTAGAGGCATGGGAGCGGGGCCACTCACCAAGATCACAGAACTGTAAAGCCACCAGCATACAACTCCAACTGAAAAAGCTGAAACAGTCCATGATAGAAGCAGGGTTGCAGATATGTAGGAAAGATGGCCTGTTTAATAAATGGTGCTAGAATTATTGAGTATTAATTACGGGAAAAATATGATATATATACTACCAAGTACCATACATAACAATCTATTCCAAGTAGACTATGTGATCAAATGTAAAAAAAAACTTTAAAATTTTAAATAATATAGAAGAAAGTCTTGATAAACTTGGTATAGAGAGGATTCCATAACAAGCCAGAAAATAACCACACCAGAAAATACTGACAACATGTAAAAACATTAAAATTAAAAGCTTCTATTTGTTACAAGAACTCATACAAAAGGAAAAGATAAGCCACAACACGGTAGAGAATATTTGCCAAATTAATAATGCAGAAAACATTAGTATCCAAATATATTAAAGAATTCCCTCTCAACCAACAAGCAAGTAAAATAATTTTCCAAATGATCAAAAGATATCAACAGATACTTTACATAAAAGTAAATAACCGGGCAAGGTGGCTCGCATGTATAATGCCAGCACTTTGATAGGCCAAGGTGGGAGGATTGCTTGAGTCTAGGAGTTTGAGGCCAGCCTGGGTAACATAGTGAACCTTGTCTTTACAAAAACACAAAAAATTAGGCAAGCATGGTGGTACATGCCTCTAGTCCCAAAATACTTAGGCTGAGGTGAAAGATCACCTGAGCCCAGAAGGTCAAGACTGCAGTTAGATGTGATTATGCCACTGCACTGCAGCCTGGGTGACAGAGTGAGACCCCAACTCAAAACAAACAAACAAAAAAATAAACAGAGGAACACAAATGGTCTATAAGCATACATAAATATTCAAACACCTTAGTGAACAGGAAAGGGTTAGCTACAACCACAATAAGATGCTATTTTCTACTCACAGACTAGCAAAAATTAAAAATAAGAGCATATCTAATGATGACTATATGTGAAGCAATGGGAATTTTATGTGATGAACTGTAAATCGGTCACTGTGAATTGTTATAAATATACTGAAAAACATTTTGACATTTTCTTTGTATGGGGATGGTACATGTCCCCAAAGACTCATGTTGACAAAAATACCAAACTCTATAAAATATTTGAAGAGGCTTATTCTGAGTCAAATGTGACTTAGGCCCACGGCACAGTCCCACAAGGTCCTGAGAACATGTCCCCAAAATGGCCGAATTGCAGCTTGACTTTATACATTTTTAAGGGAACAGAAGTTACAGGCAAAACATAAGTCAATACATGTGAAGTTTACAATGGTTGGGCCCAGAAAAACAGCATATCTTGGAGTGGGGACTTGCAGATCATAAGTGGATTCAAAGATTTTCTGATTGGCAATTGGTAGAAAGAGTTATAAGAGTATAAGAAATATTAAGATAAAATCAGGGGGCGTGGGGTTGAGGAAACCGAAGTTCTTGATATATAGATGAAGACTCTAAGTAGCAGGCTTCAGAGATAATAGATGGTAAGTGTCTTAAAAGGTGTCCATTTCCTCCAGCAATTCGTCAAGAAGGGGATTCTCTACGGATACAAATCTCCCCAGAGACAACTTTGGAGGGTCACTTCAAAATATGCCAACGAAACATAGTTTAGGGTATTTTTATTTCCTTTGGTACCTGCTATTTCTCATATGATTCTATAGTAGAGTCAGGTTGGAATTTGGTATCTTATTGCAACAGAGTCTGTTTTTTAAGTCTTATGATCTCTATTTTAATGTTAATGCTGGTTGGTCTGTTGTGCCCAAAACTCTGCAAGGAAGGTGGTATCATGAAGTGTGTCCAAACACCTTTTCTGTCATGGCATGGAATTTGGTGTTTCAGGTTTCCCTTGACCCAGAGGGAGCCCGTTCAGTCCGTCCAAAGGCAATTTTTGGTTTACATTCAGCAATTCCCCTCCTAGGAGTAAAGCCCAGAGAAACTCTTGGTTTATTTGTTTGTTTGTTTGTTTTGTTTTTTGTTTTGTTTTGTTTTGAGTTGGAGTCTCACTCTGTCGCCTAGGCTGGAAGACAGTGGCATGTTCACAGCCACTGCAGCCTCGACCTGTGGCACTCAGGCGATTCTTTCACCTCAGCCTTCCAAGTAGCTGGAACTATAGGCATGTGCCACCACGCCAGCTAATTTTTTGATTTATTGTAGAGATGAGGTCTCAGCAAGTTACCCAGGCTGGTCTCGAATCCCTGGACTCAGGCAATCCTCTAGCCTCAGCCTCCCAAAGTGCTGGGATGACAGGCTTGAACCACCGCTCCTGGCCCCAGAGAAACTTTTAAACATGTGTGACAAGAGATGTTCACAATAAGATTCATGACAGCATTGTTTGCAATAAACAAAAAACCCAGAAATAATTCAAATGTTTGTCAACAGAAAATGAATAAAACCAAAGAAGGAATTCATACTATTAAACACTATATAGGAGTGAAAATGAATGAACTACAGCTTCATGCATCCATGTAGATAAATCTCAAAGACATAATACTGAATGAAATCAAGACGTTACAGGATAATATACAGATAATATACACTGTATGCTACCTTTATTAGAGGTCCCAACTATACAAATATTCACAATATATTGTTTGAGAGTACATACAAAAGTAATATGATATAATAAAAATAATAGCCAGGTGCAGTGGCTTAAGCCTGTCATCCAGCACTTTGGAAGGCTAAGGCGAGAGGATTGCCTGAGCTCACAGGTTCGAGACCAGCCTGGGCAACTTGGTGAGACCTTGTCTCTACAATAAATAAAAAAACTAGCCGGGGGTGATGGCATGTGCCTGTAGTTTCAGCTACATGGAAGACTGTGGCAGAAGAATCACCTGAGCCCAGTAGGTCGAGGCTGTTGTGGCTATGAACTTGCTACTGCACTCCAGCCTGAGCAACAGAGTAAGACTCCAACTAAAAATAAAATAAAATAATAAACACAAATCCTGAGTAATTGAATATGGTTTCCTTTGGCAGAAAGGAAAAGGATATGATAAAGAAGAAGCACACTAGGGTCTTTAAAACACGGATAACCTTCTCTTTCCGAAACTAAGAGGTGAGTATATGGGTGTTTATTTTATTTTTCTTTATACCTGGTATATACCTAATTATTCATTTGTGATTTAAATGTGTCATATATGCAGGGGGACCCCCCCCAAAGAAAATGGAATTATTTTTTGGAGGGCAGGCCCCTTGTAGTACAGGCTTCCTCCACTAGGTAAGTGTTCTAGGAATCCATTGACATCAGTGTACCAGCTAGCATTGTTGGGAGAGGTTGTGTTTGGCTTCAGTGAATTTTTTTTTTTTAGATTATTTCAATGCATTTACCAACTGCATGATGGGTAACTGATTTACAAGCACACCTGCACTCACCACACTGAGTATTCAGCAGTTTTTGACCAAAGATGGTATGACCCCCCACGCCCCGCCCTTCTTAACCATCTGATCTTGTCCTGGGTGACTTTTGTTTCAGATGAAAAAGTTCTCAAAGGGAAACATTGCCAATGTGGAAGAGGTAAAAAACATAACAGCAGAAGCTCTAAGAGGCATCAAAATGGATGAATTCAAAAACTGTGTTGAGCAGTGGGAAAAGCGTCTCAATAGATGTATTACATCAAACGGAGAGTACTTTGAAGGCGACTGAAGTTTAAACATGCAAGAATAAATACACACCTTTTTAAAAATAAATTCCAGGTTTTAGGGTTCTCCCCTCGTCGTATATGAACACCCATGAGTACTATATGAGTATCATATAAAAATCTAAATATAGGACTGTATAAAGAAAATATAATCACTTCTAATTCTACCATCTATAGGTAACTACTCCTAGCATTTCTTTAATATTCTTTCACTCTTTATTTTATGTACCACTGCATTAAAAATTTCTTTAAAACAGACCAGAAAAAGTCAACTAGAAGCCTGTGACAGGAATTTGGTAGTTGCATGATAGCCAAATCTATCAGTGTAGATCATAACATTTTCAAAGCCAGAGAGGTTTATGCAGTCATGTGTCACTTAATGACTTCTGAGAAATGCATGATTAGGCACTTTTGTCTTTTTGAGGACATCACAGATTATACTTACACAAACCTGGATGATATAGCCTATCACACACCTACACCATCTGGTATAGCCTATTATTGTTCCTTGACTATAAACCTGTACAGCATGTTATTGTCCTGAATATTGTAGGCAGTTGTAACACAGTGGTAGGTATCTTGTGGTGTCTTGTATTTAAACATGCCTTAACATAGAAAGTGTAATGCACCACACTATAATAATTATAATGGCTATGACATCACGAGGCGATAGGAATTTTTCAGCTCCCTTATAATCTTATGGGACCACTGTCATATATGCAGTATATTGTTGATAAAAACATCATTATGCAACACATGGCTGTAATTGATTTTGAGGCTCCATTCACACACACACACACACACACACACACATACACATACACAAATAGTATACACGTAAAGGCAAGGATCACTCTATCACAATTTACTCCCCTAACTGGCTGCTGGCAAATTTATTTTAAAAGTAAATACAAAATGCATCCCAGAAACCTTAGAGTATTAAAAATATATACATCTTCAAATCTAGAAAATAGGTTAGTTTAGCATAGCTGGAGCAGAGAGTGCAAGTGGAGGAACAAAGGAGTGGGAAACAACCAGACATTGGTACCAGATTACAAAGAGCTTTACAGGAAAAGCGAAAGCATGTGCAGACCACTAGTCTTTGCCACAGTGGACAAACGTTTTTTAGTGCATGTCTTTCCTGGTAAAGAAAATAGAAATGAGTCTACGTGCCTAACGTGTGTATTTATATCTTTATGAACTGTATTCATATTGTATTTCTCTTACCAACAAGCTAATATGAGAGGTAATAATTTTTTCCAACACTCCAAAGTATTGTCTTGAGCACCTCCTGAGAAACATATACCCCTGTGTAGTGGTCTCTACTCTAAATAAGACCTATAGAAAGGTTCTAAGCGGGGGGTGGGGGTGGGGAGGGGAGGGAATAAATATGCTCAGATTTGCTATCTGCTGTCTGCTCAGTACCTATTAAAAGAGAGCATGAATGAGCTCATTCTTCAATAACACATGACCATCCAAGGAATGAATTCTGGCCACACTACAAAAGACAGGGTGGAGAGGGAAAGACCAAGGAGGCGTTGCAGGTATACAGTTGACCAGGCTAGTGGGTTTGGATTAAGGTGCATTCTTGCCTCCGATAGCAGGGAAGGATAGAGTCAAAGGGACAGTTCTGAGATGCATTTATCAAGGACGTTTGATAGGACTGAAAAGGAGATTAGATGAGATAGTTCAGAAGAAGGCAATTGCTGAAGATGATCGTGATGTAATGGATCTCGGCACCCTCTCCCCAGGATGCAGAACACAGGAAGATAAGCAGAGACCCCAAGGCATGAGAGAAGGTTGATTTGAACCTTTGAACTTGAAGCATCTACAGGATGTCTAGTGTGTAGCTGCAAGAAAGAGGGACACAGGATTCTTGACTGCATCCATGATTTAAAATACATTTTACAGGGCAAGCCGGGATATATCCTTAGGCACAACTGAATACATGTATGTCTATAGAACTGAAAGAAAAGTTTCACAAAACAATATTTGTTCTTTCTCTATGAAAGGCACTCTAATATTTTTGCTCAATTTTTAAAAATTTTTTAGTCAGGGTCTAGCTCTGTCACCCAAGCCGGAGTGCAGTGGCACGATCATGGCTCATGACAGCCTTGACCTCCTGGGCTCAGGTGATCCTTGTACCTCAGCCTCCCAAGCAGCTGGAATTAGAGGCATGTGCCACCATGGTGAGAGTTTTATTTTTTGTAGAGACGAGGTCTTGCTATGATGCCCAAGCTGGTCTCAACTCATGGGCTCAAGCAATCCTCCCACCTTGGCCTCCCAAAGTGCTGGGATCACAGGTGTGAGCCATCATGCCCAGCCTCTTCTATTATTTTTTATGCCAAGAGCAATCCATAAAATGGATTTCACAACCACAGAGTTTGGAAAACACTGGACTAGAGAGATTGGTTCAAATAAAACAATTCACTTTAAGCACTCAAACAGCATGTCGTTAAAAGGTATTGGACTGTGGAATCTGACAAGCTTCAGTTTGAATTTCAGAATTCCCACTTACTAATTCAGTGACCTTGGGCAAGTTTGAGTCTCAGGCTCCTCAACCATAAAAACGGAAATAATAGTATTTGTTTTGTAGGTTTGTGGTAACGATGAAAGAAAAAAACGTGAATATGTTACCTGACACATGGCTCATTCTGAATTTCTGTTAGTGCCCCCTTCCAGTTTCTCCAGCACTGCTAGATAACACAAGCTAGTAAAGTATTTCCCCTCAGTAACCAGCCAATTTCCTGACAATGACTATCAAAGCTTAACTACTCAACCCAAAAATTAGAAAAAGAATTAAGACTGAGGTGACCTTGTTTTACCCAGAGATTTAAGGATGATTTATGCTGATATATGGATGCCTTGAAATCTTGCATAATCTGGGTGTCCAGTGACCCAGTAAGGTAATTTTTGGTCAAAGGAAATTGCCCTGTATTGTGAAACACTTGAGACACACTGTTATATTAAGTCGCGGCTTAACAAAAGTCAGCGTGGTCCCTGAGGGCAGAACTGAAAAAGGATTCTTGTTGTTGATGGATGTTTTGAAAACATGATGATTAAAACATAATCCAAAATATAATAGTCTGATGTCTCCGAAACCTGGACAAGGTTTAAAAATACATACCCTGGAAATAAAAAATAAATGTTAAAGAAAAACAAAGAAGGAATGTCATTCATTGTTAATAAAATGAGCTTTAGAGTCAAGCAGATATCCTCAAACTCCCACTGTGGAACTCAGTGATCACATAAACTTGAACAAGTACTTAACTTATGTGCCACAGTTTTCTCATCTGTAGAACAGGGACACACAATATCTGGCTTACCAGTATGTGAAACTCCTAGGATAGTGCTGGACACATAGTGCAATAAGAGTGTAGTAAATGGTAGTTTCAAACAAAAAAGAAATGGCAGAAGGAATTAATCATGTTAGAAACACATTTCAGTATATGTACTGATAGAACTTTCACTTTTGATAACTAGAGAAAATTCATAGTCCTTTGTGTCTATACTGAAAAATGTAATCCCTTTAATCATATTCATTGAATTTTTGTAACGGTAGGCATGCATTTTCTAGAAGCCATTGATTGAATTCAGGCCTCAAAGAAGCAGCTTTTCAGTTTAACTTACTACCTAAGGTAAGTTACCTAAGAACACTTAGACGTTTGGAATAGAATAAAACATCCTTCACAACCTAGTGAATTTTGTCTCTGAAATCTTTGGAAACAATAATAACAGGTATGCCTAGTTTTCTAACATATACATTACTTTTTTTTTTACTACATCATATTTCCTGTATTTAAAAACATAAAATCAAATAACTAGATACAGTAGTTTAGGTCTGTGACATTTTCTTTCATTTCTTTCTGATCCCAGGGAGTTTTTTTTTTTAAAAAAAACAAGTTACACAAAATATGCACTTTCACGCCTCCATGAAAGCTTTTATTCAAGCCGTGACTTAGATTTGGAGTGCCCTTTCCCCTTTTCCTCCCCAAAGTGAATTCTCCTTCATTCCTCAAGACTCAAATATCATATTTTTTTGTTACTCCTTTCCCAATTTGACCCTAACCCACCTACTGCTGACAGAATTAAGCATTCCTTCTCTCTGTTACCATAACTTTTTTTAAAATCTGACTCAAATATAGCAATAGTCATGTAAATAAATAAATGCATTTAGGCTTAAAGATACATGAGTG
Source organism: Carlito syrichta (assembly GCF_000164805.1). Taxonomy (NCBI): domain Eukaryota; kingdom Metazoa; phylum Chordata; class Mammalia; order Primates; family Tarsiidae; genus Carlito; species Carlito syrichta. Next base: position 7,573 of record NW_007232239.1, on the reverse strand, counting down.
GTTCGTAAATTAGTTAGGATTAAACTCCTATAGCAACTATACTCCCTAAAATACAATAGGGGAACTAACAAAATACAAGTTTATTTCTCTCTCATTCAATAGTCTAGGGTAGATATTCAGATCAATGGGCAGCTCTCTTCCATGTGGTCATTCAAGGACTCAGGAAGAAGAGCACATTGTCAAACTAAGTAACAAGTGGAGAGAGGCTGTCTAAAAAAATGTTTTCAATATTGTTTTTAAAGACATTATTCAGGAGTAGAGCATTGCAATGGGATACACATTCCATAGTAAACTATGTGTGTATTCAGGGAGGTAAAGGAAGACAAAAGTGTTGTTTTTTATTTTTATTTTTTTGAGTTGGAGTCTCACTCCGTCACCCAGGCTGGAGCTCAGTGACACACTCATGGCCACCCCAGCATTGGCATGCTGGGCTCAGGCGATCCTTCTGCCTCAGCCTTCCAAGTAGCCTGAACTACAGGTGTGCACTACAAGACCAGGCTAATTTTTTATTTATTGTAGAGGTGAGGTCTCAACAAGTTGCCTGGGCTAGTCTAGAGCTGTGGGCTCAGGCAATCCACTTGCCTCAGCCTCTCAAAGTGCTGGGATTACAGGCTGAGCCACTGAGCCCAACCTGACAAAAGTTTTTAAAGAAAAGTGAGGAGGATTACATAATCATTTTGAGATAATTATCTTTGACTACAAAGATTCATCACAAGGGTGACTCCAGTCTGGGGTTGGACAGGCAGTTGTGGGGCAGATGTCCTTGTAGAAATATTTTCTGTGTGTAAGGTTGCAAAGGCTTTTATGTAAGGTCATGGTTTTTGTAGAGTCTTTTGTGACAGTTTTTGTTGTTAGGCACACAAGCATGAGAACCTTCTCTTCATAGCCTTTTCTGGCTCTATTTGCCAGTTTTGTTTTAATGTTACTGACTCTCTTTTTATTTTTACAACTTTTAAGTATAAAGGAGGCACATACATCATCTTAACACCTCCCTGGTAGGACTCACATCATTTTTACTCATATTCCACTAGAGAGAACTTATTCTCATGGCCATGCTTAATTCCAAGATGGCACTGGGAAATGCAGAAACTGGCTTGGGAGCCACATCTGTCCTGGCAATGTCTTATTACCAGAGGACAGAACACATTTTGCTGGACAGCCCACAGCTCCTGCCACACTCCCACGAGGGCAATGGCCTTGCCTTATTCCTTCACATATTTCCAATGTCAGGTAGAGTCCTCAGTAACTCTAACCCTCTTACTCAGTGCATTCACAGTGCCAGCTCAAGCAATTTATACCCCCTCCTACTTAATTTTTTCCTAACACATACTACTATCTAACATATTATATATTTCACTTACTTGTTTGTTTAATTTGTATCCCCCACTAGGGTGTAAGTTTCCTGAGGGCCATAGTTTTTGTCTGTTTTATCCCTGTCTTTAACACCTAAAATGCCTGGCACATAAAAGTTGTTCAATAGATACTTATCAAATAAAAGACTAAGCATAACAAACTTTTCCTTGAAGGCTGACATGTCTAGTGCTCTGAATGCTTATTCTTCCTGAACTAGCCTCTGGTTGCCTCTAAAAACAAAACAGCCAAAGCCTATAGTACTATCAGTGCTTCAGTCGATTTCAGTTAACTCTTCAATCTAAATCTAGTGAGTGAATTTGCAAGATATTTTTTCAAAGGAGTAGATATCTTAACACAGACTTATATATTCCAATACTGGGCATTGATTTAGCTAATAGAGCTAAGCTTTCATCATCTTTACAAAGATGATAAATGATGGGATGGAATTTTAAAATACATAAAGCATATACAAAAGTTTTTTTTTGAAAGGAAGAAATAAAACAGTCTTTATTCATAGGTGACAATGACTACTTACACAGAAAATGCAAAGGAATCTAAGGAAGTGGAATGTATTAGTGAGTTTACCAAGATTGCAGGATACAAGATCGAAACACAAAATCAATCAAATTCTATATACTTAGCAATGAAGAATAAGAAATTAAAATTAAAACACATTCACAATAGCATAAAATATGAAATATAGCATTGAACCTGACAAAAGATATGAAAGACCTTTGCACTGGAAACTACAAATTGTTGCTGAAATTAAGACCTTAATAAATGGAGGGAAATGTGTCTCTAAATAGGAAACAATATTGCTAAGCTTTTACTTCTTCTGAAATTGATCAACAGATTGAATGAAATCTAAAAAAAATCCCAACAGTTTTTTAAAAATAGAATTAATAATTTAATTCTAAAATTCATAGATAAATGTAAAGAAACTGCAATAGTCAGAACAACTTTGGAAAAGAACATTTGAGAAGTAACACTACTGGATTTCAATATTTACTATGCAACAATAGTAATCAAGACAGTGGTTTGGTAAAAAGATAGATTAATAAATCAAGGAAGGACTTCCGGCAAGATGGTGATGGGGCAACTGGGTCTGTGAAAACCTCTGCAAAGGAGAACTGCAGTGGGACTCTGACTCTCGCCCCAGGGGCTACGGACCCCAACATCACAGTCTGATCTTCATACGGAGCTCGGCCGTTGCCACCGCTGGGGCATCACAGCGGTCTGGACAGCCACTGCAGTGTAAACGCCGCCGCCACAGCCACCGCAGCCGCTGCAGCCACCGCTACTGCCGCCAGTAGCACATCGCACCACCTGGGCCGGAGGCGATCCACAACTTCAGTCCTTGAAGCCCCTTCAGGGCAGATCTGCTGGGATCACTGCCACCTCTCCTGCAACCAAGACGTCCTGCCTGCCATAAGTCTCCTGCCATCTGCCGTGAGGCAAGCAGCCATCTTGCCATCTTCAGCTTCTGCCGTCCCTGTCCAGCCCCACCCGCTCTGGAGCGAACATCTGAGAGACCACCACCTGCTGGCGATTCAAGGTAACAACACTGAAACGGGAGAAATAAGCTTGATAAAGACATAGGCCAGAGTGGTGAACAGAGGGTGATCTGAACTGTCCTTCACAGCAGACCAGGGGCAACTGACCCTAACGGCAAACTAATTTACCAGCTTGAAAAGAAAACTAGAAATCAGACCTGAAAGGACATTGGACTTAAACGAAATGTCCCAGAGTGTGCTTCACTGACTCTGTTAGTTTAATGACTTAATTCTATTCCTACTGAATTGTTTCTCTTTTTCTTTTTTCCTCTTCCTTTTCTTCTCTTTTCTTCTCTCTGTAAACCATATCTTTGTATAGAGGAACAGCACACTAATAAGGTGGTTGGATAGCTGGTATGTTAGCATCACTATATGTTTTATTTTTGTCTGTATGAGAGTTGGTTCGTCTGTAGCTGTGGTCTATTGTTTTTATCTGTTTCAGTATAGGCCTCTCTCTCTATTTGTTAGCACACTCCTTTGTCTCCCCCTTACTCCTCTATCTCTCCAACGCCCTCTTCAACCCACTGTCTGCTCCATTCTCTCCCCTCTGCTAACCACATTTTATTTCAGGGAGTAAACCTACCGCCCCACTGCACGGACAGATCCAAGGCAGTGGGAAGTGGGTTCCAGATTATTCACACACCTGTCAGCGAATACCAGGACCTGCAGATAGATTTTGAATCACAGCTCCCCCCTTAAGTAAATCTCAAAACTGCAAAAAGGACCACCCCCAACCTACAGTGCAACTCCAGAATTCAACAAAGTAAGAGGGTATACATAAAGAATAGGAGATTGAACAAACAGAAGTAAAACCAATCCCTTTATGCCCGAATAACAGAATTAAAGCAGACGGTGACGTGGAGGGAAGGAAAAAGTAGGGAGGGGAAAAACCGCACAAATGAAGAAAAACCAAAAGAAAAATATAGGTCTCACACAGACCCCTGGGAGATCAGACACTGAGAAAACAGATTCTGGAACACAAACAGTGAAGAGCCCCCAGAATGACTGGTTACATGCAACAAACCCAGACATACAGACATTAATGGAGAGAATTTTAAAAATTGAGGAGAGGCAAGAGGAAAATAGGAAGGAGCTGATGTCAGAGATGACAACAGTAAAGAATACTGTGATGGAAATGAATAACAGACTAATAAGCATGGAAAGCAGAATCAGCCAAGCAGAAGAAAGAATCTCAGAGCTCGAAGCCCAAAACACAGAACTAATCCAAACTGTCAAAAGCATAGAAAAGAAGCTCAAAAAGACAGAACAAAACCTGCAAGAGATGAATGATCACTTCAAGAGACCAAACCTAAGAGTAATTGGGCTTCCTGAGCCAGAGAGAGAAACAGAAGCCACACTGGAACAAACATTTCATGAAATCATTCGAGAAAACTTCCCTCATCTCATCAAGGATGAAAAAATCCAAACACAAGTGAGTCAGAGAACCCCTGCAAGACAACAAATGAGAAGACCAACTCCCAGACACATAATAATTCGCCTAAACAAAGTAGCTATAAAAGAAAAAATCCTAAAGGCAGCAAGAGAAAAAGGCCAGACTACCTACCAGGGAAAACCAATTCGAATAGCAGCAGAAACCCTTCAGGCCTGGAGATCCTGGAGCCTTATCTTCAAAGTTCTAAAAGAGAAACAATTTCAACCAAGAATAACCTACCCAGCCAAACTAAGCTTCATTAGTGAGGGAGAATTGAAATCTTTTCCAGATATCCAATCCCTATGAACCTACGCTGCCACCAGACCACCTCTACAAGAAACACTTAAGAAAGTACTGAACACAGAAGAGAAAGAAAAAAGAACAACAACATTCTTCACAAGAGTACAGGCAAAAGATTAAAAACATACACGAGCCAACTCCAAAACCCAAAGAAAGACAACAAACAAACAAGAACAACTCTGTAAGAACCTTATGACAGGGATCAACTCTTGCATTTCAATTATTAGCCTAAATGTGAATGGACTAAATGCACCACTGAAAAGACATAGAATGGCAAAATGGATAAAATATCATCGGGCAACAATCTATTGCCTTCAAGAGACTCACCTCACTAGAAAGGACACCCACAGACTCAAAGTAAGAGGATGGGAAACAAACTTTCAGGCGAACGGAATACAAAAGAAAGGAGGAGTAGCCATCTTAATTTCAGACAAAATACCCTTCAAGCTATTAAAAAACAAAAAATATACAGAAGGCCACTACATAATGATAAAAGGCTCAATTCATCAACAAGAAATATCTATCCTAAACATATATGCACCCAACATAGGTGCCAACTTTCATAAAGCAACTTCTAGGAAAACTAAAGAAAGATATTGACTCTAACACCATCATAACTGGGGACTTTAATACCCCACTCACAACCTTAGACAGATCATCAGGACAAAAAATCAGCAAGGAGATCCGGAACCTCAATGTGACTTTGGACCAAATGAGCTTAATTGACACCTACAGAACACTCCATCCAAAGACCACAGAATACACATGCTACTCATCACCACATGGAACATATTCTAAGATCGACCACATACTCGGCCATAAATCAAACATAAGCAAATTTAAAAGGACCGAAATTCTACCATGTACCTTCTCGGACCACAGTGGAATGAAAATAAACATTGATGCCAACAAAGTCCCCCCAAACCCACAAAGACATGGACACTAAACAGCATGATGCTAAACAACTCCTGGGTCAATGATGAAATCAAAACAGAGATCAAAAGATACCTGGAAACAAATGAAAATGAAGAAACATCTTACCAAAATCTCTGGGATGCCCTGAAAGCTGTAGTAAGAGGGGAATTTATATCCCTACAAACACACATGAAGAAAATGGAAGGAACAGAAATTCACAACCTAACAAGCCACCTAAAGAAGCTGGAAAAGCAAGACCACAAAAACCCTAATTTCAGCAGAAGAATCCAGATCACCAAAATAAAAGCCCAATTCCAGGACATAGAAGACAAAAAGATAATACAAAAAATCAATGAAACAAAAAGCTGGTTCTTCAAAAGGATAAACAAGATCGATGGTCCCCTAGCTTGACTGACCAAGAATAAACCAAATAAGCACAATCAGAAACACAAAAGATGAAGTCACATCTGACCCTGAAGAAATACAAAAGATCATTAGAGACTACTATGTAAACTTGTATAGAAACAAACTTGAAAACCTTAAGGAAATAGAGGACTTTCTGACATCACACAACCTACCTAGGTTGGAACAAGAAGAAATTGAGACCCTAAATAGACCAATAACAATCAAGGAAATCAACTACATAATAAGAAAACTTCCTACAAAAAAAAATTCCTGGTCCAGATGGCTTTCCAGCAGAATTCTACAAGACATTCAAGGAAGAGCTAATACCAATCATACTGAAGGTATTCCAGGCGATTGAAAAAGATGGAACTCTCCCAAAATCATTTTATGAAGCCAACATCGCATTGATACCCAAGCCAGGTAAAGAACCAACAAAGAAAGAGAACTACAGGCCAATATCTTTGATGAACATAGATGCTAAAATTCTCAACAAGATGCTAGCAAACCAGATTCAGCAATACATCTCAAAAATCATCCACCATGACCAAGTAGGCTTCACTGGGATGCAAGGCTGGTTCAACATTCGTAAAACCATAAATGTAATTAAATTCATCAACAGATGTCAAAACAAAAACCACATGATCATATCATTAGATGCAGGAAAAGCTTTTGATAAAATCCAGCACCCCTTCTTGATAAAAACCCTCGAACATCTAGGCATACGGGAAACATACCTCAAAATAGTAAAAACCATTTACGAGAAACCCACAACCAGCATACTCCTAAATGGACAAAAATTGGAACCATTTTCCCTGAAAACTGGAACAAGACAAGGATGCCCACTCTCACCCCTCCTGTTCAACATAGTATTGGAAGTCCTGGCTCGAGCAATCAGAGAAGAGGAGGCAATCAGGGGTATCCAAATAAGGAAAAGAGGAAGTCAAGTTATCTCTCTTTGCAGATGATATGATTGTGTACCTTGAAAACCCAAGAGAATCTGTCAAAAAACCTCCTTACACTGATAAAGGCCTTTGGCAAAGTCTCAGGATACAAAATAAATGTACAAAAGACAATCGCATTTCTCTACACCAATAATAAACAAACAGAAACCCAAATAAAAAACACAATTCCATTCACAATAGCCATAAAAAAAATGAAATACCTTGGCATCTTCCTAAACAGAGATGTGAAAGACCTTTACAATGAAAATTAGAAAACACTGCTTAAAGAAATCAAAGATGACACAAACAAGTGGAAAAATGTCCCATGCTCATGGATCGGAAGAATCAACATTGTGAAGATATTCATCTTACCTAAGGCAATCTACAAATTCAAAGCAATAGCCATCAAATTACCGGCAACATTCTTCTCAGACCTAGAAAAGACAACACAGGAATTCATATGGAAACACAAACGTCCAAGAATAGCCAGAACAATCCTCAGCAAAAAAAACAAAGCAGGAGATATCACATTACCAGACTTCAAACTTTACTATAAAGCTACAATCATCAAAACAGCTTGGTATTGGTATAGGAACAGGCATATAGATCATGGAATAGAATTGAGATTCCAGAAGCAAACCTCAATTTCTCAACCAACTCATCTTCGACAGGCT
>NW_007232238.1:4391-10128 GCF_000164805.1 Carlito syrichta | reverse complement strand
GGCTCAACTTAAAAGTCCAGGATGATCTCACTTGTAACATAATTACACCTGCAAAATCTCTTTTACCAAATAAGGTCACGCTCACAGCTTCCAGGGTTAAGGCATATTCTTTGGGGCCACCCTTCAACCCACCGGCTTGGTGAGTCCTGCGTGTGTCTAAGCTCCCCTGTGCTCTCGTCTGGATGCTGGCTCACTGTTCTCTTCCTCTCTGAGTTCTCGCACACCTTCTCAGGCAAGAGCAAGTCCCATCAGCAACCTGGTCCACGGCAACGTCTTGCTCTGCCTCACTGACTCCTGAATGCTGGAATGTAGGATCATCCTCCCTGCCGCGCAAGGATAGGGAAGCGTGGACCCCGTCACCCGACAAGACAGTGGGAAGAGCTCGGGGGAGCTGAGCGTTCAGTCAAGAGGCTGTTGGCTGACTCATTTTGCTCACACATCTCTGGATTATCCCTGTCATCCAAGGTGGCCTTGTCGCACCCGTGCCTCACCCCCTTCTCTGCTGCCTGACACCATATGCCCCTCTGGGGAAAGGGTGCCAGTTACTCCCTCGATTCCACTCTCAAGGACTCAAGAAAGAAAGAAGCAAAAGGAAGGAAGGAAAGAGGGGATCGGCCTGGGGCAAATGCAGGACACTCCCTGGACACACACAACCCCAGACACTCTCCACACCCTGCTTGTGGCCATCTCCCTCCTTGATTTCTGTCACCGACTGCTGTCCCCAGTGCTTATACAACTAGAAGAAATGAAAGAAAAAGGAAAGGTGGAAACTGAAAGAATACTTGGACCACCTTGGACCACCTGCCCAGATGGCGGTGGCACTGTGGAAGAGGAAGGGTTGCTCTAGGGGGACTGTGGGAGGGAGGGGCCTGCATGGGACCTGTGGGATGGAAGGGGCTACTCTGGGGGTCATTCTTGGGGAGGAGCCCCTGGGGTTCTCTGAATCTCTCCTTGGCTGCATTGTCAATGGCATATGTGAGTCTTTCATGAGACGGATTAAAGCCCCTGATGAAGGGATTAAGCCAAATGCTCTTCTGAGTGTTGCTGGTAAGTGGTAAGTCTTGTAGAAGTATCTGGGCTGGCTGTCATCTGGGGTGCAGGCCCCTCTGGCTAGGGGCAGAGATGAGGACACAGACACTCCACCCCAGAGACCCTCTGGGCACCACGGGCCTCCCTCCCTCCATTGGCCTCACGCAGGAGCAGCCTCCCTCTGGGTATTTTCAGGCTGAGGCATCCCAGGAGGCAGCCTTCCTGGACCACGCATGCCTGCTCACAGTCCCGAGGCCCATGGGGAGACCAGGTTTCTCCTGAGGACCCTGGCAGGGTGGGTTAGGGAACCAGCTTCGTGTAGTTTCTGTGAACAGTGACGATCTGCCCTCTGGCCTTGTAACCTTGGGCTTCTGCTTGGCACATCTGAGAGCTGGGATGCTCTTGTTCACCTTCACCACCCATGGGAGACTGCAAGGGGATGGTCAATAGGGCAGCTCTTAGCACAGTCCCCTGCATGGAGGAGGTGCCCATGAATATCCATGCCACTCTGCACTTGGCTGTTCTGGGTGGGGAGAGAGGCCCGGGTTGAGCCTTCCTGATAAGGACCATGCTAGCCTGTGATAGTACATTTGCAGAAGCTTCCTAGGCTGTTCCTGGCTCCCACCCCTGGATGTGGAGGTCTATGGAAGATGCCAACTGACTGTCAAGTTCATCATCAGGACTAGTGGGGAATTCATTCCCCATTTGTGTGTGGTTCCTTGCTTTTCTCTTCCTCTCTTGCCTGGTTTTTCTGGGTCATCCCTCACTGTGATCCTCACCTGTAGGCTGTAAGGTGTGGACTGTTCTCCTCCCCCACACACAGAAATGGAGCAGTCTCACCCCCTGGCCTGGGTTGGAGGCTATCCACAGCCTCTGGGTTGTTCTCTGAGCCTTGGATTCTGTTACCAAATTGCTCAGCAAAGAGAGAAAGAGAGCATGGCACAGTGCCACCACTGCCCCGTCACAAGGAGGCAACACACGAGACTGGCTCAAGGAGGCTCACAGATCGCTGGCCACCCCAGGCCTCTCGGGCAGATGTGGCTTAGCTGGGATTGGAGCTCACTGCAGTTGCTTAGAGCAACTCAGGACTCAGAGACTCCATGGCGGTGCTGAGGGGCCTTCTGGAAGGAATTAAAGCGGAAACCCTAGGCACGTCCAGGCATAAGGTGGGCAGGGGAGGGGCTCCCTCAGCGCTCTAGGTCTGGGACTTTCAGCGGGCTTCCCAAGCCCCTCCTTCCTTTACCCAGAGCTCGTGGCACTACAGGTGTGGACAGTGACATCACATTCTGCTTCCTGCACCAGATGAGGCACAGAGGTCACTTTCTGCCCTTCAGGAGAGGATGCTGGTCCTCCTTGGAAACAGCCTTATCTTGTGCCACTTCTGGCTGTAATCAGTAATCTCTACCAGGAAGTTAGAGGAACAGAAACCTTTCCTACTGAATGTCCAGCAGGATGACTTGTGCCTGTAATTCCAGCATTTTGGGCAGCCAAAGACGACAGATTGCTTGAGCTCAGGAGTTCAAGCCCTGCCTGGGCAACATAGTGAGACCTCACCTCTATACATACATACATACATGAATGAATGCATGAATGAAATTATCCAGTTGTGATTACGTGAGCCTGTAGTCCCAGGTACTTGGGAAGCTGAGGTGGAAGGATCATCTGAGTCCAGGAGGTCCAGGCTGCTGTGAGCTGTGATAGTCATGATAATGCCAATGCCCTCCAGCCTGGGCAACAGAGTGAGACCCTAACTCAAAATAATAACAGCGATAATAATAACAAAGTTTTCCTACCAAGGAGACCCAGCTCAAGAATGACTGCGTTGGTGTCACGCAACTCTGGGGGAAGATATTACGAGTTTGCACTCTGCCCATAGGGCTCCCGTGCCAGCTTCTTGACCTGCGTTGGCACCGGGAAGATCTGACAGAGCACAGTGGTCCAGGCCTTGGAGTGGGAAGGAGGGAAGGGACTTAATGCCTTTTGTTTTTCTGCTGAACGAATTCTAATTTCTACAACAATTCACAACACATTTTTGGGACATTCGAACAATAGCGACTAATTATGAAAACCATGAATTGCTATTCTGGGAATGAAATGTGAAAAGTGCTGCAACTTTTGCAGTTGAAGTCATTATGTTTTTATGACTTTGGTTAACATTGGGCTATCAAAATCAGTAAATAACTGTTAAAAGCAGAGTCATTTGTTCAAAACTATAATATGGGCTTAATTTTTGGAATGGCTGAACTTTCCACTAGATTTTTCCCTGCTCTGTATACATGGAAAATTGTGTTTTTTACAAGTCAGCCTGTTCACAATGCTCTGCCTGCCTGATGGGTGGGAGACGGTCCATTCTTCCGAGTCTGGATGGCTCAATCAACCTTGCTGTTTTCTTCACTGTTTTCTAGGGAGCAACCGTGGCTTTATTCTGGGCTTAGCCTTCTTCCAGTGGTGGTGACACCCATATGGAAATCTCTGTGGCCAATTCAGAAATCCACAACCCACCAAAACCTGCAGTGGTTTACATTCTTGGGGTCCGAGCTGCCCATGGTGAACTTGACCCCCAACACTCACAGGCACTTGGAGGTGGATATAGTCATACCTCACAGAAGAGGGTGCTTGAAGGACAATGCCCACCCTTGCCCCAACAGTGGTACATTCACACAGGACATGGAGGAGATCACAGCTTGCATGTGAGCCAGTGGTGCACAGCGGGGTCTCGGCTCACCAGTTCTTTGGGTCCTTCATGTCTCAGAAGAGCCTCGATGGCAATAATGACCTACAGGACAGCTCTCACCCAGCACCTAGGTACTCAGCAGAGGGGCTGCAGGGAAGGTGTCTGGGATCATGGGTGCAAACGTCGAGGGGCCCTGTGATACCGTCAGAGGCCAACTCAGTCAGTCCCAAGCTCTGGGTGTCCTGCACAGTCCACTGTGGACAAGATGTAGGTACTTTTTTTTCTTTTTCTTTTTTTTAGTTAAGGTCTCCTTCTGTTGCCCAGGTGAAAGAGCAGAGACATGATCATGGCTCACTGCAGCTTTGACCTCCTGGGCTCAGGCAATCCTCCCACCTCAGCCTCCCAAATATCTGAGACTGCAGGCACATGCCAGCATGTCCGGTTAATTTTTTGATTTTTTTTTTGTAGAGACAAGGTCTTTTGTAGACAGGGTTTTTGTGGAGGCAGGTCTCAAAATCCTGAGATCAGGCAATCCCCCTGCCTTGGTCTCCCTAAGTACTGGGATTACAGGCATGAGCCACCACGCTGGCCTATAGTTGACTATGTACAACAACTCTGCTGATGGTGTGAATCCATCCTGAAGGAGGCTGCTCCAAGACATGTAGCCTTTGCACCAACAATGGCATATTCACAGGAAATGGAAGGAGGGTCATGAGTTGCTTGCATGCCACTGGCATACGGTGGGTTCTTGGCTTACCAGTTCTCCAAGTCCTTCATCTCCCAGAAGAGCTCTGAGGGCAGTAATGGCCTACAGGACTGCTCTCACAATTAAATTTTATCCAATTTGTTAAAAAATCGAGCAAATCAACTACCAGGGTGAAGCTTCCATACAGCCATGATTCTGCTGTATATAAATGGCAGCTTCCACATCAAGGCTCAGTAGCAAGAGAAGGGAATGGCAGGGACACAGTTTAGTGGGCCTCACTGGGTCTGCATGGCTCGCATCCGGGTCGAACCACCCCTTGTTAGCGCCACTTTCATCTTCTCAGCAAGGCAGCTGCCCTCCCAGGTGGCTGGCACCAGGCTGCCCGCCAGCTGTGCCTGATAGTGCCTCATTGGTTCTGTGTTCCAGACTTATCCATACACCTGTGGCAGGCAGCACGACTCCTGTTCCATTGGGTGTGGAGAGGCAGGTTTCCAAACAACGCACACTGTGTGCCTGTTTTTACCTGTTTTGACTTTCAACCCCACTCCTTGATATCCCTGAGGTTTAAATGGTATCTTATTTTTTTTTTAAGTGAGCAAACCATCTACCAGGGCGAAGGTGTTGTGCCGCCGTCATTCTGCTGTATATAAACATAGCTTCCATGTCAGGACCCACAGTGGCAAGAGAACTCAGCCTTTCAATATTCTGAACGTCCTTGAAAAGGCAGTAGGGATACCTTTCCTCGCTAATATTATTATCCCCATAAGTTCCCTTTTGAGTTTTTTATTATCATGCCTGACAAAATAGTGGCTACTATTTTTCCACTATTTCATTTGGGGAATGCTCACCCCTGAAATGACTCCATTAGGGAGGATATTGAAGCATCAGAGGACTCATTGATTGGCGCGCTGAAGAATTCCCTGGGTGCCAAACCAAGTTAATGTCTCCATCTGTAACTCCCCGCTGTGTATTTCTTTGTCAGTGTCAAGCATCTTAAGCAATCTCAGACCTTGATTTTCAATGACTTTCACCTTAATTTAAAGTTTTCTGAAACGTGTCATTGTAGAGTATTTCTAAGCTTAACATTGCACTGTTTTTCCAGCAACATCTTTTGGAATGTTGGTCAGTGATGACGATCCTGCTGCAGATGCTTCTGGCAGGAAGAATGGGAAACGGGAGGTGAAAAAAGATCAACCCATGGAACCCACAGCCCAGGATGGTGAGGCACTTCACTTCAGGCAGGAAAAGAAGGTCTTTGGTGAGTTTTGAGTCCTGGCCTAGTTTAGGTGACGATGTCACAGGCAAATCGCTTGTTTCCAAATGATTAA
>NW_007232238.1:0-4371 GCF_000164805.1 Carlito syrichta | reverse complement strand
TCTATAAAATGCCAAAGGTGAAGTTTCCAAAGTGGGCCCACTTTGCACTGCAAGAAGACACTCTGGTTAGATCAATCTTTTTCATTGTTTACAACTTACAATAGAAAAAAATCTGATGAAAAGACTTAGCTGGAAGTGGTTTTACCTGGGAAATCTGTTCTAACATGTGAGATTCTGCTATGAACTTAGAATCAGACTGCTTTATAAGTTATTGTCTTGTATATTACTTGGGCAATCTTGACTGTCTTATAAGTTCCTTGGGGAATCTATCATAGTACGTGAGATTCTGCTATGGACTTACAATCAAAGACTGTCTTGCAAGTTATTTTCTCAGCATTATAAATTATCGTTTAGAAATCACTGCTTCTGTTTTATCGGTGTTGCTCTGTCTGCCATGTGCTGAGGTGTAAATTGCTCTCTTATCAGAGAAACTGGCCTAGGAGATGGCATGAAGTGCTTCTTAGGCATCAAACCCACATGCAGACCCCTCAGCCAACCCTCACATCCTCACCTGGCCAGTGAAAGAATAACCCATTTACAGAAGAAAAAACAGAGACCCCAAACATTGATGCATCTCCCTGGAGGTCTCAGGTTAGCCGAGAACATGGCAGAGTTGAAGCTTGCCCCAAGGTGTGTCAAAGCCTGAAAGTGCCCCTTTTCCATGGCATTCCATATCCAACAAGACACTAGCACACAGCCGCTGTGGAATATTGCCAATCATTATGAAAATACATCTCACTCTTGTGGACCCCACTCCTGATTAAGCCCTGATGAGAGCTCTGGGGTGACAGTGACTGACTTGGTGTTACTGTAAAATTGTGATGAGCACGGGGGTACAGATATCTCTTTGAGCTGCTGGTTTTGTTTTCTCAGATGTGTACCCTGAAGTGGGGTCACAGGCTCACATGGTGGTTCTGTTTTTAAGTTTTGGAGGCACTTCCATGCTGTTTTCCATAATGGCTGTATCAAATGACATTTGTGTCAACTGCGCACCAAGATTCCCTTTCCTCCACATCCTTGCCAACACTTGCCAATTCTTTCAATTTCATTTTTTTTTTTGTCTATAACATATCATTTGCGTGCTTCAAAGATAAAACCACATACCAAGGAATTATTTTTACCAATCTCAGGTCCCCTGGCTTCTTCTTGCCCTTCCCAACGTTAGGTCATTTTCACCAGCTTCTGCTGTGGCTCTCTTGTATGTCTTCTCACAAAAGTGAGCAAACAGCATAGGTGTGTTTATATTTCGGTGCTTCTTTTAAAAAAAGTAGTATACTACCCACATTTTTATTTTTGTCATTTGCTTTTCTGATCCTGGTGTCCTGGGGAAGCAAGAACCCCTTAAGCTTTCCAGTGGGCTGGGGACAACCACAGTGTGACAGGCCCAGTGAGGACTTACTAACTGGCCCAAATTGGCCTTGGGACATCTCGGAGTCACTTCAGTTGGACTCACAGATTGCTCCCTCCTTCCTTTTCACATCTTTGTGGTGCTCAGTTGCAGGAAGGTACCAGAGTTTACTCAACCTTTCTTTTGTGGATAGATGTGTGCATTGTTTTATCTTAGCTGAGGGAGCAACACATAACCTGAAATGGAACCAATCCCCAGAACGCAAAGAGAAGCACGGGATATGATCCGTCAACTATTCTTGTTGAAACTCTAAATCTGAGTCTAATCATGAGGAAACAATCGGAGTGTGAAACTTCCAAGATAATTTCCCTAAATTTTAAAAAAACACTAAGACTGCCGGGCTCAGTGTCTCAGCCTGTCATCCCAGCACTTTGGGAGGTCAAGGTGAGTGAATTGCCTGAGTCTGCGGGTTTAAGACCAGCCTGGGTAACTTGGTGAGACATCCTCTCTACAATTAAAAAAAAATACTGTAATCCCGCACCTTTCGGAGGCTGAGGTGAGTGGATTGCCTGAGACCGCGGGTTCGAGACCCACCTGGGCAACTTGGTGAGACCTCATCTCTACAATAAATCAAAAATTAGCCAGGCATGGTAGTGCGCACCTGTAATTCCAGCTACTCGGAAGGCTGAGTCGGAAGGATTGCTGGAACCCAGCAGGTCGATGCTAGGCTGGCCATGAACATTTCACTGCACACCAGCCTGGGTGACAGAGTGAGATTCCAACTCAAAAAACCCCCAAAAAAACAAAAAACAAAAAAATCCACCAAGAACAGGAAAGAGAAAACAATATGTAAGGGAGATGTGGAGTAAAGGACAGTGAAGATTAGAGAAAGCAAATATCATACCTGGATCTTGGGGGGTCCTGGACTGAACAGAAACAAAATGAAACAAAGCAACCCTAAACAGCATGTGGGAACAACTTGAATTTGAACGGTATGTTAAATAATGTTGTTAAATTAATCTTAAAATCATTGGGTATGATGTTGGTGCACCACAGTTATGTAGGAGAACATCT
Organism: Carlito syrichta; assembly: GCF_000164805.1. NCBI lineage: Eukaryota > Metazoa > Chordata > Mammalia > Primates > Tarsiidae > Carlito > Carlito syrichta. The sequence goes on along the minus strand of NW_007232238.1, from coordinate 1,949 downwards.
TTGAGGAGGAATTTAGGGTAAGGCTATGTGTCGGCAATTCACTTCTAAGTGGTTCTGATAAAATGTGTGTGTGTGTGTTTGTGTGTGTGTGTGTGTGAGAGAGAGAGAGAGAGAGAGAGAGATTAACAAACTGACAGAGAGACAGAGAAAGGCAACTGGCCTATCTATAGATGGAAATTATGATAATGTATATTGTGATATATATATGTGTGTGTGTGTATATATATATATATCATATACATATGGCAATTTTCTCATAGGTTTGAATTTTTCTCAAAATTAAAAATTTGGAGAAAACATTCTTTATTAAGACAAAAAATAATGAAGTCTAAAAATAATTCTGCTTTTAGTTGTGAACTGCTTTTGAAACACACCAAGATATTGATTGGCATTGCAGTTTTATGATCTGATGATGTGGACACTTTGCTTTTGTTGTTCATTTAAGCAAATTTCATCAGGTGAAATAAATTCAGAAGTAAAATCTGAGGATGCAAACAATTTAGAATCTAGCCCAAGACCTCCCACTATGTGGTTGTCATTTGCATTTTATTGGCCAGTGTGACCCTCCCAGGGGTGTTAAAGGCCCCTGGACCCAAGGTGGACCATTCTGTGCATTTATGAAGTCCTGTGCAGTGGGGAAGGGTCTTTTGGGTACAGAATGTATCAGAATCTTCCCCTCAGTCTTAGCAGAAGACCATAGCCCTGTGTGCTTCTTGGAATCTCAGAAGTCTGGTTTCTCTCAGAATCTGACTCTGGTAGCTGTGAGTCACCCTTATCTGATCCTGGCATCCTGAGGAAGCAAGATCCCTCTTAAGCTTCACAGTGGACCAGGAAGGATCACAGTGTGACAGGTCCAGTGAGGACATACCAACCTGGCGCAAATTGACCTTGATAGACTTAGAGCAAATCTTGGAAGAATTTGACCTCGGCCTGACTTGGCCCACGGGAGTGAAGAGAAGCTGTGCTGAGCTAAGACTCCTGTCCTGGACCACAGGTAGGCCTCCATCAGTCCCTCCACTGAGCCACAGTGAACTCAGGGCCAGACATGCTAGGTCCCCAAAGACCAGGTCAACCTCTGGCACCATGGGTGCATCTGCATGAACAAGCTTGTGCCCAGGGGAGGCCTAAAGCTCAGAGACAAGAAGATAGGACTGGGGCATGTAATGGATGGCAGACCAGGAGATATTCCTGGTTCTTTGGAGCATAGCCAACAAGTCTTAGGGAGATGCCCTTTTGTGTGGGAGAAGGGTCCCTGGGGCTCCCAGCCAGTTCCCCCAGTGGACACTCTTTCTCTGGATTTTTCCTCTCTGGTCGACAGAATCCTGATGTGACAGGTCAGCTGCCTTTTCCACAAAGAATTGCTTTTCCCAGACTCAATGTTGAGAGTTCAGAGGGGAACATGGTGGAACAGTGGAGAGTTAAAGATGCCATCTCCTTGATTCCCAGGTGCTGACAACTATCAGAGGTACTATGAATTTAATCACAGTGTTTTTCTGGAATGCATCTGATACTCACGTGTTTAATGCCAGCAGTGCTGCCTAGACTCACCCTAACTACAGAATTTTTTTTATAACGCCTGAGCACTCAGGAAATACTGCATGTGTTGGGAGCCAGCCATGGAGGCCCACTGAGTATTAGGGATCAGGAAGGGCCGTTGACCCCGAGACCACTAGGATGCGTTCAGTGACCCCATTTCCTCCCCCATTTCCTCCCCCTTTCTACTCAGCACTAACCAAATGAAGCTCCTGTGAGCTCAAAACATAAAAACTAGCCAGGCTCGGTGGCTCAGCCTGTAATCCCAGTGCTTTGGAAGGCTGAAGTGAGTGGATTGCCTGAGCCCGTGGGTTCGAGACGCACCCGGGCAACTTGGTGAGACCTCATCTCTACAATAAAAAAAAAATTAGCCGGGTGTGGTAGCGCACACCTGTAGTTCCAGCTACTTGGAAGGC